>NC_051185.1:97793269-97876399 GCF_013339695.2 Rhipicephalus sanguineus | reverse complement strand
AGAGACCTAAGTGCCACGCAACATTTTAGGGTTCGATTCTGCTGGGATCCTAATTTCATTATTTCCGTTCGTTGAATCAACGCTGCCGATGTTGGTTTTACTTAACTCTCTGCATTTCAGTTACCAATGTCTGTTCTCGCCGTTCCTGGGTAGACATAAACTGTCAATCACCTGTGGCGCATACCCGTACACGCCGCCCGTGTAATGGTATGTGCCACACATGTCTAGGGAAAGGGTTTGACGACGTACGCGACAGGATTTTACCGTTGTTTATCTCACGACCCGGCAGTCATATTCGTCAAATCCTCTTACCCTCCCATGCAAATTTTGGTCTACCCAAATTAAGGAGGCGATCATGAGAGCATCCAGACGTAGGCGCTAGATAGATAGATAATAGATAGATAGATAGATACGTAGATAGAAACGCTCAAAGTGCCAGAGGTTCGCTAAGAAATGCTTCGCATTTAATATCGAGCTGACGTATGAACGGTAGCGCGTTGAAGTATGTCCGAGTTCGATGTGAGTATAAACGTAAGCCGACATGAGGCTGATAGTAATCTGAAGTTGAATTGGTAGGAACATAGGACGGCAACAGATGTGGGGCTCACTCAGACTCACTCATGAATTATTTTTGCCCTTATGACTCACTCGGATTCACCCTCACCAAAATTTTCCTCAAAGGGCCCCATTCGGACTCAGACTCACAAAAACTTACTCACTCGACTCATTCAGACTCAGACTCACGTCTCGATCTGAGTCTGAGTGAGACTGAGTGTGTCGACTCATGAGTGAGTTTGCCGGCCTATGGCGACAGAGGCCAATGGTGCAACTTGGTTTGGGTGGGGTGGCTAAAACTAACGTTAACGTCACTACATTACCGTTTTCAGATGAGCCGTAACACCGTAACATCACGACGAGAGAGTATGAAGCCAGCTCATGTAGAACAGCTTGCGTTTCTGCAGGACGATTTGTAGTCTTTCGGTAGCAGTCACTCACCGCGTTATGTGCTAGAAGACGTGAGCACATTTCATTTCTTTGTTCTTTCTTTCAGTTCTCAAAAAATCTTTTATATTCGATATTCGATTGAATATTCGATATTTTTGGCCACTATTTGGCTCTACTCGATTCTAATTCGAATTGAGATAAAATTTCCATATTCGCACAACCTTATAACCTTTCCCGCAAAGCATTCCCTCTTTTAGCAAAGTACCTTAATAGGTACCCATGAATGTAAGGCTTTCTTCCTTTTTTGCACAGATCTATGGACCACAACAGGTGTATTTCACTCTCATTGAGAATTGCAGTTGCCGCTACCGGTCGCTAAAAAAATATTCGGATGAATCAGCGACAACGTATACGACTGCAGACGCAAAAGCGTCGCTATCTTACTTA
This sequence comes from Rhipicephalus sanguineus, assembly GCF_013339695.2. NCBI lineage: Eukaryota > Metazoa > Arthropoda > Arachnida > Ixodida > Ixodidae > Rhipicephalus > Rhipicephalus sanguineus. The sequence goes on along the minus strand of NC_051185.1, from coordinate 97,875,007 downwards.
ACTAAGATTTTTATACATTGACATAATTTTTTAAATTAATAGGCGCGCATACCACAATGGCACACACATCACAATCTCACAGTGTTCCTCATGTAATTCGCTAAGATGACTCCAAAACGAAAGCCATCTTTTTCTTGTTCTATTTAGTCGATTGTGTTCATGCCCCGGCTTTCAAGCTTTCTACACGTAGCCTGGTTCGCATTATTTCCGGGATCAGAGGCATTGCAAGCTTTCTGCACCTTACATGCCTCCGGGATCGGCGCCCCTATGTCATGTGATGACGTCATCATGTAACGTTATGTGAGTCATACAGACGTAACAAATTTTAGTGACTTGACGTCCTCATAGTGCGCGGTCATCAGATCATGAATATTTCTCGCATGAGTCGCGTTAACGCAGACGCCGACTGTCACATTTCGTGTTTGATGGGGCATTTAAGGCTTTCGCCTTAATACAGACGCTTACAACAACAACGTGTTGGGCATAAAGAAAACAAAGAAAATTACAGAGCGAGAAGCTACACGTGTTAAGCCTATATATGAAAATTATCTGAAAGACCGGTCATCACTCACGATTTCCGGTGCAGGTGGCTAACTCAAAAGCCTTGCTATACATAAATATTGTTCTACCCGCCTTCATAGCCTCTGACCACTGAAGCAGGGTAACAAAGCGGATGCTAATAACTGGTTAACTTTCCGGGCTTCCTCTCTCACCCTCTCTCTCTCTGCATAGTATAAAATGTAAGTGACTCATTTTAATTACATTAGCGCACGTGTTTCAGTTCACTGACGTGCTCGTAAGTTGAAGCCGAGAAGTGATGCAGTAGCAGAGATTTAAAGGCTAGCACAACATCTTCGCACCCCCTGCAGCCTCTTTCGGAGATATCAGTCCCCGAAATCAGCTAAGCAAATATTGCACAAGAAATTGAATAACGTCAATTAGCTCATCAACGCTAATAACTTCAAGTTGACTCGACGACACTTCATGGGCGCTGCGAAAACACGCGAAGCGTCTTAGCCACGCTTGCGTGCAACCGGGACACTTTTCAAGGTGTCTTATTCGGCCTGATCAGGCATGCACCAGAGGCCCAAATCTTGCCTTCGGAACATTTGTAACATTTCTATCAGGTTTTCCGGTGTTAATATGCGCCGTTTCGACGTCATCCGTGTTGTTTGCGTACGTGCGTGCGTGTCCCACCGCCATAACACGTCGCGTGTCCAAACCCATCTTGCAAGCTAAAGAAATGCTTCTGGCATTTAAGCATATTTAGTTATTGCAGTTCAGACACGGTATTCCTGACACACGACAAAGGCATTCTGTTGACTCGAGCGCCGATGTGAGGTCGCGGCAGATGGAAATTTATTTATTTATATATTTATTTATTTACAGTAAAACCTCGGTGATACGATCACGGCTCGTACGAATTTCGGGGTGATACGAATTTTTCTGTCGTCCCGGCCAAGGCCCATTACTCTGCAATGTATTGGAGTACGGTTGTTGCGAACCGATTTGCACCCCGCGTCGTTTGATACGAACGTACGCTGATGCACAGGTACGAACAGGTGCTGCCCGCGCTGCCGCGGAGGACGCGGCAGTCACGCACGGGCGCGGGCATGCGCGCTGCGCGACCATCAACGGTGCGTCGTTGCCTCCGAGATAGTGTGCGCAAATCTTGGAGGCCTTTATGCGCCTTCGCGTTTAGATTACAGATCACCTTGACGTCGCCTTTTTTTTTTCGACTCGTTGACGCGTGCTCCTGTGCTCGAGGCAGCAGCGTCTTTTTACAGTGTTAACACGTGCCTGCCACGTCGATGCAAGCCATGTCGCCGCAATCAGACGTCCTATGAAACAAGACTGAAACTTGGGCTGCGGGTCCATCATGTCCCATGAAACATGGACGAAGACCCCAAGAGACGAAGCGGACGGTCTTGGCGAAAGAGCTCGGCCTCTATCTATCGTGTGCAAAGCGCTTCTTAAGTCACTTTCGCCGCAGTACTGTATTGTCATGCAGAGAAGCGTAGTAAAATTAGGCAGGGGCTATTAGCGGTCACGGGGCACAACACATCTGGATCATTAATTACACACGCGAACCTGCACCGCATATTTGCGAGTTCGAGTTTGATCGTTGACGTCAAAAAATTTTACTGCAATCATTCGGAGTTGTTCATGACGTCGCTGCGGCCCTGAGGAACACTAAATTAAAACGTATGCCAGCTTTCTGTTGTCGGATACTAATTTCCATGTTTTCTGGTGATACGAATTTCCGATGATATGAATATTTTTGGTAACCCCGCGAGATTCTTATCACCGTGGTTTTACTGTATTCATTTTCTTATTTATTTATTTGTTATGGCACTACATATCGCTCGAGCATCATAATGGAGGAACGGGGGGATATTACAGAGGAGAGAGAACGCGAGTAATGGTTGCAAGCTGAACATATCAAACCTAAACAACGAACAGTAATCACACTAAGAGCGTAGCTTCTGGAAGTCAGAAAGGGCTCTATCACAAGTACACATCCATCGTAAAGTAACACTGTCTCGGCCATCTCTCAACGCCACGGCCTGACGCAGTTCGTTCGATTATCAAATGCTTCGGAGAAAGAGAGACGTTTGAAATACTTTTGTTCGGCAAGAGATTTCGTGTTTGTTTCTGTTAAGGTCATGTCAATGATATACAATGGTCGCTGTTTTAGGAGAACACTGCGGATATTTAATGTATTATTCCCACCAATCTGATTTAAAAATAAACACATGCATACGCCACGGCGGATATCAAGCTTTTCCGGGTCGATCATGTTCTTCAAGGGGGTGACGCTACTGTTAATCTAATTCTAGTCAATTACAAACCACGTTGCATTCTTTTGGATAACTTTCAACTGATTACCAAGAGTTACAGAGACGAAGTTCTATACTACAGCAGCATATTCCAAGATAAGCTGAACAGGAATTTATAATAATTATCTGACTTCCCGCGATGCTTTCCTGAAGTTTCTTCTCAAGAGTGAAGTACACAGCTGGCTTTTACTGTTTCGTAGTTTATAGGACTGTTCGATGTTAGGTTCGATGAAAATACGATGCCTCAAAGGCGGCGCAAGCTCTGAAATTTACGGCAAGCAAGCATGACCTAACTGTTACTGGGCGTTCATTTCGACGCTCGAAGGTACAGTAAAGCAAATAACCGAGAACCTAATCGGTGAATATGAACCGGCCCCTGCAACACTTTTCCAAGTAAACATCGAATCACCACAATCTAGGAGTTTGTAGACTCACAAATGTCTTTCCGCAACAATGCTTCGAATGCGTCAAGCATAAGCTGAGTTACAGGGATTTATCTCATGCTCGCAGCGCTCTCTCTTCTTGAATCCCAACGCTGGGAGCTACACTGGGAGGGATGACATGAGGACAGGAAGCTACGTCAGCACGCATCATGACACTGAGCACCTCAGACAGGCGACATTTGGCTCACGTGTTCACGGGAGCCTGGCTCACAGATCGGCAGCCTCTTCTGAATATAGCTGAGAATAGATTTAAGGAACTGATGAGCACTCTCGAATTATTTCCTTAAATCGGGAAGTTCGTGAAATCGACAAAGACATTTTTCACGGGAGCCTATTACACAATCGGCAGCCTCTTCCAACAAAAACAAAAATCACAGCATATCCACGGAGTGAATGATGATGAGTGGGCGAAGCTGCGGAGGTTCATCGGTAAACCGTGAATCTTCCGTGAATTCTGCCCAGTACATCATCACCGACGTGAGATCGGGCGCGTTTATACTAAAGGTTCGATGAGAGTTATGACGACTTGCAGCTCACTTTAATTTTACATGTACGCTGTGGATTTTCGTTGTTTAGAAAACCATTGCATTAGAAAACATCTGGCGTCTTTCGTTAAGCAGCTGGCGTCTTTTCGTTTTGCTTTAGAAAGATCTGGCGTTCTTTGGTTTTGCTTTTACAAAACATCTGGCATCTTTCGTTGGTTTATTTCACCAATCAACGGCGTTTTGAACAACGTTTTTATTGTTTAATCACGCACAGGAGAAATCTCACCAGGCACTACCTTGGAGGTAAACAATGGCTGCTAATGGGAATGAGAGACAGAAGAAGTCGGCTTTTAGCTAACACTTACACTTCTACTTCTGCTAACGTTTCCTACTGGAACATGCCAATGGCTGCTAATGGGGAATGAGAGACAGAAGAATTCGGCTTTTAGTTAACGCGCACGCTGCGAATTTTTTATTGTTCAACAACGCACAGGAAAAATCTCCCACCGGCACCACCTTGGAGGTCAAGATCTGGTACTAGCGTTACGACTGGTTACGCACTACTACTACTATGACTACGAGGGACGAACGGGTGCCGCCTTAAGGAGCTTCGCCCCTAAAACAGTCATGACCGTAGGCCAAGTACTACACAGCGACATTTTCTGCTAACAGTAACAGTTTGAGATTGAGTCCGGTTGTTTGAAGAAACCTCGACAACGTGCTGTCGTCACATATCGTCTTCTTCTTTTTCATTCTTTTACATTCCTTGTCCCCTTCCCACGCACAGGTAGCAAACCGGAGGCTTCTTCTGGTTAACCTCCGTGTCTTTGCCCCCCCCCCCCTGTCCTGTCTTTCCGTCGCCCGGACATGGAGCACCCCATGTCCGGGCGACGCATGCCAGGTAGACGGATACGTGATGCTATTGTAGACTACCGATGTGCAAACGTGGGGAGAACTAATGCAGTGATCGCATGAGGAGGCCGAACAAGTAATTAGCGAGAAGACGAACACATCCACCTGTGCGCAAAAACCATGAGGTAATGAATGCAGCTCCAGTAGTGTTCCTGTAGGAGCGTTTGCAGAAACTCCAAAGCCAGTGCCCTCCAATAAGGCTAGGGGTCGTGATTAGTGCAGTTAGGTGTTTTAACGTTATAGCGTTAGAGCGCACGCTCCAAGGAGACCGCTTTGTTCAAAATTTATAAAAAACAACGCCTTTCAAACTCTTCTATTTCAGGAAAGATGCCCTTAAATCAAGTTAATTGCAAACTTAGCTGACTTGATTCGGACTGATAACATTGTATCCTATGGGTACGTGCCATGGAATGGAAATTTCTTCGTTTCACTGAGAAAGTTCTACAATAGGGTATAGTTATATCGAGTTGGAATGCTATATTCTATAAATATTTCGGGGACTTCTTAAATGCGAAGCACTACATTACGAAACAAAGGCAATTTTACCGTATCTTTCTATCTTTCTATCTATCTATCTATCTATCTATCTATCTATCTATCTATCTATCTATCTATCTATCTATCTATCTATCTATCTATCTATCTATCTATCTATCTATCTATCTATCTATCTATCCGCTCGCGTTTTTCTCCGCTCATCATTTCGTCGACTCTGTCTGTTATTCCAAAACAAGGCGTGACATTACATGAGTACACCACGAACATGAATGATAGCTCATGGCATGCATGTCATAAGTACTTCCTTATCGCATACATGATAAGCCGCTGTCTTAATGTCATAGTGGTCATTTGATTGCTTTGCTACATACCAGCCCACTGAATCCAGCAGAAGCTTCGTGTTCTTTCCTGATACCCGCGAAATTTCCATGGCTTGAGGGAAGTTTATTGGCCGAGAAGAGGTCAGACTTTTACAGTACTACATTCGGTGCTATGCGAGGGCTGCATGCACCTGTCCTTAACACTGGCAGTGTTCGGCAATTAAAGCTGTATTTAGAAGAAAGCGCGAATCATTTCCAGTAATATGCACTCGACTATCGGACAACTGACCTTAAAGGGCCCCTAAACCACCAACAGACGCTCGCGTGCTCCTCTCCGTGCCTTTCCTTCATGGACAACAGCCTTCATGACGTCACATGTATGATTCGGTGACGTCTCGAGCAAGAGACGCTGTCAATGGGCGAACAAGAGACTGTTTTCTGCTAGCAGATGCCCGCGCTTCTTGCGTTTTCACCTCGGACGCTGAGGAAGGAGAGGTGGATAGACGAGCCGACGAACGCAGCCTAGCGAATGAAAGAGCGAAACGACAAAGCGCGTGCAACTCCGCCAGCGTTCGCAGTAGACTCGTGCACAACTGCAACGCCACAACTAAGTTACGACCTCTGCGTGGTTTAGTGGCACTTTAATAGTAGCCCTATGGAAGGTTTGGTAAAGAGCAATACCCCGTAGGTACTGCAAATGGAGCCACTTAGTTAGAAACGCTACACTTTATCCTTATCCTGCTTTACCCCAACTGTTTCTCAACCGAATCACGCGGCTTCCCGCTATACTTCGCCGTTCATATTCGTCCAAAACGCAATGCCGATGGTGCATGAATAGACTTTCCGGCAAATGATTGCATCTTTTAACAAAGTGTCTTACTTGGTTCCCGAGAAAGTAACAATTTCTTCCTTTTTTCTTGCAGCAAGCTACGGATTAGAGCAAGAGGCAGACCTCACTCGGGTTTAGAATAACAATGTCCGCGGCAGGTGGCAAGTGAATATATTTCATACGAGTCAACGATAAGTGCAGGAGTGCAGACGTAAGCGCGTCGCTACCCTAGTTGAGTAGAATGTTTATATATTGAAAGGATTCATATTAACACACAGACACGAACGCAAATGTGGAACACACATCGATACAGACGATGCCACGCCAGGTGCGAATTCAATACAGCTCGCTGGATTTACAGAAAGAGGAAACCCAGACATTGATCACGATTTCTGGTGCAGTTTGGCACTCCGATGTCATTACAAGACAAACTTTAGAATGTTGATGTTAATGATCGTAGGGCAAGCGTTTCAGTTGTTGAAAGACGAACAGTGAAGTTGAAGACGAGATGTGATGCAGTAGGAGGTATCCGACGCCTATGAAACCATCGGCCCTTGTTTTTTCTGGAATATAGGTCCCCGCTACCACAAAATATAAAACATAATTCAATAAAAAATAATAAAGCCATCGAAGCAATACTACTGCACCAGAAATCGACCAGTGTCAATCGTGACAGCCAATGCGAATAGAAAGTCGCTACCTCCACTACACTGTCAGCGTTGTGAAAACGTGTGTTGTGAAAACGCTTGCTCCACGACACTGGCAGCGTTGTGAAAACGCTTGCTTGCACTAAAGACATTCTTCAAAGCGTTTTATTCAGTCTGACGAGGCATGCACCAGCGGCGTAATGGTGAGGACATCGCATTTAGACCAACAGTCTTGCCTTCGGAACGTATGTAACATATTAGGCGGCGTCTTACGCGAAAAAACATGCCGCGGGAAAGCAAATACAAATGAGGCTCTGGACCGTGTCGCAGGAGCAGCGTTGGTTCATCCAGCGTGCACATGAAGTGGCGCGAGCCCTGAACTAAGGGCTCCACCCTCACCCTACGAGGAAGATCTCTCATAATTGCACAAAGAAATGTTTCTTTCTCTCTCTCTCTCGTAGGTGTTCCGGTCACATGCGCATTTAAGCAGCGGAGGTGGTTATGCCAGCCGTTGGTAGTAATCCAGCAGCAGAAAATTGTCTTCCTCATAAACCTCCACGTGCTATGTGCGTCCTCTTCTTGATCTTCTGCTTCGCTCCCAAAACACATGCGCCGATTTGTCCGGCGTGGGATGCAAGAGAGAAAAAGAAAAGAAAGAAAGATAGAAAGAAAGAAGGAAAGAAAGAAAGAAAGAAAGAAAGAAAGAAAGAGAGAGAGAAAGAAAGAAAGAAAGAAATTCTTGGCAAGAAAATTTGTTCCCGAGTCGGAATCTGAACCCGCACAACCTCGATCCGAAGGCAAGCATCGTCACCACTGGGCTATCTCAGCACGCTGGCGAAGCATAACGTAGCATTTTACTGTATAGTATACCAAGGGGTGGGAAAGGGAAGTGAGAAACAAAGAGAAAGAAAGGGGAAAAACTGAAAGAGATATAAAGACAGAGAGTGAGAGAATCGAAGACTGAAATGGATAGCCGAAGATAGAATCGAAGATAGAAATGGCTTTGATAATCGATCAGTAGGTAATAAATTTCTGTAAATTGTTTACAAATGCCTTGACATGCATCCTAAAGCATATTGTAAGCCAATTAGTAGCCAATCCATAGGTAATCGATATTTAACCAATACATTTGTGGTAGTTACCATTGCTCAGGTAAGCATAAAAGCACATAGTACAAAGCAAATCGATAGCTAATCAATACATTTCGAGAACTTTGTCTTCACTACAGGGCACTGCGCAAAAACGCGCGAAAAATTCCCGCCCCTGGATAACCTTACGATCCACTTCATATCCTTCTTAAGGGTACCGGTCGTGTGTGTGCGTGGCTGCGCGTACACTTCGTCTGGCCGCCTTCTACTTCTCAACCCACTCCGCACAGCTGCGTAGGCGGAGCTAAAGCTATGACGTCAGCGTCGGTATGAAAAAGCTGCGCACTGGCAAGACAGGGAAAAGTAAAGAAGAACAAGGAAGGCCGCCCATCTCCACTGTTCCATCAGGCTTGGCACCGCTACTGAAAAGCGCTTCTAAGGTTTTTTATGTACCGTTTTCCCATAATTGATGATGTCTCTACTAGGGGCTTCTCAGGGAACAGCTATTTCTGACACGTCAATTTTATCTAGGTTATCGAGGCAACGTTTCCTTTCACGCTGCCACATTTCATCGTTACCTGGATGTGAACGAATGACAGTCGTTGCTGTAGGTAGCAAACAAAGTTTAGCGTACTGAACACGTGGATAGCGGTCGAATTCCCAGCATGGAGTAAGGAAACAGGCATGGGCAATGGGCTATGCGAAAGGAATAAGTAAAGAAAGAGAAAGAAAGAAAGAAAGAAGCAAAGATATAAAGAAAGAAAAGAAGAAAGAAAGAAGGAAAGAAAGAAAAAGAAAGAATAGAAGAGAAGTAGTCCTTGCCCCCATTTTCTCAAGGGGCAAGGACTTCTGAATGTGCTTGCAGCGGAAGCAGAGCTATTAAAGTCGAGCTTGAACATTCCTGATCCGTGTTTGCAGAATAGCGAAGAGGTTACGTGCCGCAAAAATAGGGAAGCTCCTAGCAAAGCATAGCCGTGTATAGCATAGTATAGCAAGGGGGTGGAGAAGAGAAGATGTGGTGAGGAGGAGTGAGGGTAAGGCATAGTAGGGCCGAGGCTAGTGCAAGAGGAAGGGCGAGTAGCAAGTGGGAGACATGCTGGTGGGCAAGCGGAGAGAAGGAAGAGCTCAGCAGCGGAGATGAGGAGCAGCGGTACAGGTGGAATGCCGGAGTCGGGCGTGGGAGAGGCCAATGTGCCGCTGCAGGCGATGTGACGTTAGTGATGACGTCATAGCTTTGCTTTGCTTGGCACTGCATTGCTGCGCTCCACAGCTCCGCTGTCCCATAGTGTTGAACACGCCAAGTCAGTTAAAGCAATGATACTTTTAATATTATTATTATTAGTAATAGTATTACTTTATTTAAACATAATGGTTGTTAGTGATGACGTGAGTGTTTTGTTGCGTCGGTAATTTTTCAGTTTTACGAATGGCCTGGCTTTATACAGCCTGGCTGTAAAAAATATAAAGAAACGATTTAAAGTACTTTCTACAATGCTACGGCAGAGGGATAAGCTGTTCCAAGCGGTGGCCCTAGAATAAGCACGGTCCACGTGTGTTGCGGGCCACTAGTGCCTGTGCGTTAGCCTAGTTTCTAAAAAAACGTGGACGACTGAGAGCAGTGAGCTTTGCCTTGCATGGATCTAGAACAGTAATTAAACTGAGTGGTTTAGAATAATATTGTTACGTGAGTGTTACGTGATAGATAGATAGAAACGGTCAAAGTACCAAATGTTGGCCAAGAAATTTTTCGCGTTTAAAATGCTCTACCTTTACGCGTTATGACGCACAAGTGCTAGTATTTTTATTGCATACTTTAACCCAAATGACAAATGAGATGAAAATATGGTACAGCGAACCTACGAGATATGCTTAGAAACTAACTTCCCCATGCAACGTGTGCTTATACTATTGGATGCTCAGTGCTGTTTTCCGAGACCCGGCGACGACGCTCATGCTCGTTCTTGTTTATATTTTATTTGAAAGCACGATTTTTTAAAGAAAAAAATAGCATATTTATAGAAATAAATTGCGGGCCACCACTGGAAGATGTGTAACCTCCCTTATAATTTTCGGGGACTTACGCCACTGGCAACCTCGCTACCGATTGGAGCCACAATAGTAAACCTTTTACTTTATCATCGTCCTCTACAACCGCTTTCATTTCTCTCTATCCAGCTGTGGGTATTCTTACAGTGCTCAGCACTTACTAAACGATTCTGAGCACTCAGCCACTAAGCCTGTGTTTAGTACAATACGTGAATGGATTAAAGTATTCTGTACCTTGCTACGTGAGAGCTGTTTGCAGCTGTCCTTAAAGGGCCCCTCACCAGGTTTGACAATTTTGAGCTGACGAGCGCAATGTATACACTGGGCGTTCACGATCACGTCTGCCGAAATTTGCAACGCTACGCGCCGCCGAAGTGGGTCAAATTTCAAGCTGAACGCTGCTTGCCCTTCTTCTCGCGGCCGCGCGCCCAGAGAATGAGGGGATGACGTGCATGAGAGAATGGCCCTACGTAGATGGTAGTGCTGTGACGTCGCTCCTCTTTGTAGACGACTGTGCTCTGACGTCGCCAACAGTAGCACGTGACACTGCGATAAATATTTGACACGACGTGTAGTTTGTGTAATTTGTTGCTTGAATAGATGAATAAAACTTGAGAGTAATAATAAAACACACAAACGGAATGTGTACGTTTTCGTTTTTAATTTTTACTGCGAATCGCAGCGAGATTAAAGACTAGTCTGCCTCCGTTTCGCACGCGTTCGTGTTCTCGCGCTTTGCGCATTCTGCAGACGTCACCCTTTACCAGGAAACTAATTTTCTACCGCGTTCCAGCGCTCATCAGGCTCATTTATCCTCCCGCCTCTAACTAGGTGTTCATGCGGCACACCGCTAGTCTCGCGTCCGTACAAATGTCGCAGCTTTCGCGCTCAGTAATAGGTTGAAAGCCAAGTGATCGGCGAGGGCGTATTCGGCATAACTTGCAGAGATGAAGCGCAAAGAACGCCGCCACAACACCGCTCGCGTCTCGGGGGCTCGGGCTGGTTCGGGCACGTCATGCGCTCGTGATATTGTGTGCGCATGACGTGTTCATGCGTAGGCGTTATGTGATCCTCCTGCTCGCGTGCCGAAGAGGGCAGGGAAGGGATTTGGCTTGCGAAGGCTACACGGGGCGAGTGGCAAGGGTTTGCAGCTCGCCTCCTCTCATCATGGTTTCGCGCCGCTACAAATTATTCTTTTTCTCGGCTTCTAACGGACCGATTAGAAAAATTCTTGTGGCATAATGCTCCTTATTGGGCCCACAACAACTTCCAATGTCTAACTAAAATTCGATATGTCACCTGGTGAGGGGCCCTTTAACAAAACGTCTATTCAAGATTTCTGACCGAGGTTCTTGGCATGGCCGGACTACTGATTGGAGCCGCAATAGTAAACGTAATATTTTATGTTTATCCTGTTCTACCGTCATAGTTTCTCAAACAGATCAACCGGCATCCCGCTAACCATGCCGTTGACATTTCTCTAAAACGCGACACCGATGCTGGATGAGGAACCTTTCTGCCAAAACATGGCTTCTTTTAGCAAACTGTCTTTTTAGGTTTCCGTAGCAGTAAATATTTCTTCCTTTTTTTATGCACAGAACTACGGAATACAGCAAGCGGTACACTTCACTTTCATTGAGAATCATAATGTACGCTGCAGATGGCTAATATTGTCAAGAATGGCCGACAACGTACACGACTGCAGACGCAAAGGGGTCGCATTCCTTCTTAACTAGAATGTTCGTGAAATGAAAGAAAATTTATTAAGCAGTAGGCGCGCGTTCCGCTGTGTCACGCACATCCCTACGGACACATAAAATGCTATAACGTGTCGCTCGTTCAATACAACACGCTCGGTATAAAGAAAAGGAAAGAAACAACAGAACACGATGGCATGCCTGGTTAAGCCTATATATAAAAATTCCCTGAAAAGGTACACATCAGTTATGGTCCCCGGAGCAGGTGGCGATTTGCGGTGCAACACATAGCGTAGCTATGTGTTGTATAGTATAGTAGGGGATGTAAAAAAGAAGGGAGGCTGAGGAGAAGGGAGAGAAGGAGGGAGATTATAGCACAGTATAGCGGAGGCTAGTGGAGCAGGGAGGCGTGTTGGAGACATGCAGGTAGTCAAATGGAGAGGAGGTTCCTTCAGTGCTAAATCATACCCATGCTCGCCTAGCTTTGCACCTCCGGCATTACATCGCTGAGGCTTGGCATCAGCTCCTCTGTACAATGGTTTTTACGATGTTTTGTTAGTAACAGTCCCGCATAAAGTGTGGAGTTACGCGAGATCGGACCCAAAAGAGTTAGCTGCTAGTCTTCATTCGTGTAACATTACAATTTGTTGTTATCGCATTCATTTCTTCGCATTTTCTGCGAAACTGTGATTTTTTAACTGCGGAGCAGCCCAAGGGACCGCCCTGACTTTGTCTCATGTCTGGCGTTGGGGTAACGCAGGTCTCGCCTTTGATACACATAAACTGAGCAGGCTGCACGTTTCAAACGTGAGCGTTGCCGAAGAGCTAATTCGTCTCTCTGAGCCCGCGAGAGAGAGAGAAAAGGTTTATTATGGTAGAAAAGCTGAGTGGTTGGCCTGAATGAATGTTCAGGCCTGCTACTCAGCAGTAGGAAAGGGGAGAGTGGTAGTGAAGCGACAGTGAAACGCAAGGGTCGAGAGTTACAGAGACGTCACTCTGAGCCCTCTTTCCAACCCCTTATATCCTACCCCATAGCTGGGTACTGAAATGGAAAAATTTCGGTGGAATGAAACTGGATCTCCCGCAACCCTCTTCGGCCCCCCGGCTACACCAGTGCCTGAACACCACCACCCCATCGTTTCATTAGTCTGAGATATTAGTCCCGAAAGTCAGCTAAGCGAGTAATTCCAGGAGAAACTTTGTCTCAGCTATCATCGTCAACGCGAATAGCGAAACGGTGACTATCCCATGTTTTGGTGCTCTCATCATTGCGTTGGCTCTGCCTACATTTAAAGAAAGCATGGCGCCGTGAGAATAGTATACCACTGATATGAATGATAGATCAAGAGATGCATACGTCCTCGCACACATGATAAGGAAGCCGTTGGCATGGAATGTTGACCATTTCATTACAATGCTACCAACTTCACCCCCTTCCCGTGTGCCCAGCTGAAGCCTCGTGTTCCTTCCTGTCATCGGTGAGTTTTGCATATGTTGAGTAGAAGAGATTTCGCACTAAAGTGGTGAATCATAAATGTTTTATATCTTCCACTATGCGAGAACGCTATGCAGTTGTCGGTATATTTTCAGTGCTCAGCAGCTAAACGCTTCTGAGCATTCCGCAACTAAGCCTCTGTTTAGCAGAATACTTCAATGAATTGGAGTACTATTGTACTCTGGTATGGGAGAGCTGTGTTGCACTCTCCTTAAGAATACGTCTATGCAAGATTTCTGATTGAAGCACTGGGCCCTACTCGATGCTCATTGGAGCCACAATCGTGTACGTTACAGTGTATGTTTATCATATTCTACCTCGATAGTTGCTCAACTAAATCATGCGGCTGGCCGCTAAGTACGCCGTTGACATTTCTCTAAAACACAATACCTATGATCGATGAACGACCTTTCAGTCAAAATATTGCCTCTTTTAGCGAAGTGTCTTATTAGGTACCACTGGCAGTAAATATTACTTCCTTTTGTATGCACAGAACTACGGAATACAGCAAGCGTTGCACTTCACAAACATTAAGAATCGTAACGTCCCCTGCGGATGGCTGATTATATATATTCGCAAGAATCAGCCAAACGTCCATGACTGCAGACGCAACCGCGTCGCATTCCTACTCAACTATATTCTTTATACAATGAAAGGAAATTTATCAACCCGTAGGCAAGCATGCCACAGTGACACACACATTGCTACGGACACATAATACTACAACGTGTGGTTCATTCAACACAACATGCTCGGTGCAAAGAAAAAAGTCACAGTTTCGCCGCAACGGCGAAGCAATGAATGCGATAGCAATAAACTGAAATGTAACGCGAAGAACAGAAAGCAGCTCGAAATTGCCAGCGCGTCGCTTGAGTCCAAAGGACGCACGAAAAGAACGCACACAGGACGAGCGCGAACTAATGCGTCACAGCTCGACACTTGAAGCGCACTGCTCAAACATAAAGCAGGACGCACGAAACGAACGAACAGGTACACACAAGACGAGCGCGAACTAATTGTCACAGTTGTTACGTATTTCTGTTTGAAGAGCGCGCTCTTTCGCAAACGCGGCCGCTGCAGCGAGCGAAGCGAAGCACCCCGCCAGCCGCCCCTACTTTCCTCGAGATAAGCGCACGAAAGCGACGACGCCCTGTAGGACGAAGAGCAACGGCATTCGCAGGAGCGGGGCGACGATATTTAAAGCGCGCCACACGCGCGCACATGGCGCCATCTATGAGTCAACAAAGAAAGCATGCTGAGGTACATGGTGTATATAAAAGCTCGCCGTTAGCCGGCTGAAAGAAGGTGCTCTCGTGGCCTAACGTCTAACGCGGCGGGCTGCAAAGCGAGAGGTCGCCCGTTCGATTCCGCGCGTCGGAAAGTATTTCTGAATTATGTTTCTTCTTGGCTTTTCTATATATATGCATATACGGTGAATAACGGCGGCGACGGGGACGGACATTTTCCAGCCGACACTGTCCATATAATTGCTATCGCAGTAAAACAAAAGGAAGAACAGAACCAGGGTGTCGGGACGAAATGTTTTTCGTTTCGGTTTTAGTTTCGTTCCGACGCAGAAAGTTCCGTTCCGTTTCTGCTCCGGAAGGAAAAAAAAATGTTCCGTAACGGTTCGAAACGTTTTGTTTTGTATGCAAAAACTTGAAATTGAGGTAATCATAAAAAAACATTGGATTTGTGATGTAGTTACTTGCCCTCCTTTTAAGAAAGTGGGACAAGGGTAAAACACGTTCTTCAGAGGAGCGGAAGTGACTGTACCACGAATTCCTACCAACTAGCACAAACCAGTACTAATTTCAAAGACGTAGTATTTATTTTCTCAAAAGCAAATACGAATTTTTTTATTGGGCTTAATGCTTTGTGTCCGGGGAGTGAGCACGATCTAGAAGCAGCACGCCATTGAGTGTACTCTAATGTGCGAGACCGCTGTTCTGATAAAAAGATCGCCAGGCCTGCGCGGAACACGCAGCACAGTCACAGCGAAAGCTGAAAGAGCGGGCTTTGTAGAGCCCGTTGTAGAGTCTCTTGGATCACCTAATACAAGTAGACATGCAAGGTACCCACTACGCGATAAATCATCATAATTTTTCTGAAGTAGCGAAGTTCCCACTATGTAATTTTTCGTTATTCTTGTGAGAATCGTCGTACCCGCTACACGTCTGGAAGGCATTATGTGCACTTTGTGCTGTGGCTGACGATGATGAAGAATTATGGTTGAGCATTTTGCAATGGGTCGGAAGCAGTGTTCCGGAATGGGCACCTCCATACCATCCCAATGCCATTCCGGGGAATTAGAACTTACCGCAATTCCATTCCTTTCAATTCCTCGGAATGGAAAAACTTAGCTCATTCCCACTACGGGAATGGCCGGGCAGTTCAATTGCATTCCTGTAATTCCTCAACGTAGGAAATGCACCTTGATAGTTTTATCAAGTTACGATTGAACGCCACATAAAGCTGATGTTATCAGATGCATTAAGGACTGCAAAAGAACGCAAAACACGTTACCAAGGCCGAGGAATAGTAACTTAGTGACATATCTCGTGCAGTACAACCACCCTACTAATTCCTATAGGGGCAGTCCTCCGCTACCTATAGTATTTGCATGGTCAGCATGTTTCAACGAATGGTGATGGTTTAATATTGTTTGAGCTTAAATGTGTTTATGCTAAAATGACTACATAGCGTATTTTTATGCCGACAAATATTGTATTCAAGAAGACTAAGCAGCTTTGCCACGCGCCTGGAGCTGTTGTGAATATGGAGAAAACTAAGATTTGTTTAATAGGGAACAAAATCCTGTAGATCTGCCGGTATTAGTTGAAACAGTGCACCGCTCGCGCACCTTGTGCATTTACATCGAATACGGAACACTGAGCGGCACTTCTCGTCAGCACTCACGTTTGTCAAGCGCGTACAATACGTCATGACATACCAACTAGCCCAAGCCGCTACCCGGCAAACTAGTTTAAATATACTGCTTTATTGTTAAATTCGAGGCTCTGACTTACTAATGTTAGAAGTTTGAAAAACAGCACATAGACGAAAACGTGCTCTATTTTCGGAAAAAGACGTAACTCCATTCCCGTTCCGTTCCGTGCAATTAGCTCCTAATTCTATTATTATTACATTCCTCCAACCGTTGTCCCCATTCCATTCCAATTCCATTCCAGGGTAGCGAGAACGTGGAATGATTCCGGAGCCATTCCGATTCAGGAGTGGCAACTGCGCAACAATGGTGGGAAGCATTAAACCACACACTAATTTCGCTATTAGCATTGTGTCATGACTGGTTGTTATTTTACTCTTCTGCAACGCTACATTACATATGTTAACACGATTGCTTGCCCGACATGACGCCTGTATAAAGTATTTTTGCGAAGGAGTTACAAGCACCAGCGTGGCACTGTGGTGGAAGACCTGACTGCCACGCAGAGGGCGCGGGTTAAAATCCCATCCGATCCTAGAAATTTGTTTCTCATTTAATTTTTTTTTCTTTTTTCACGCGATAGCGGTCACGGACACCGGCGGTGGCGAACAACTGTGGCGCCATATTCAGCTGTTGTGATCTCACAACAACTTTCGCTGTAACAAACTTCTGCGTCGACGATGCCCTCTCCACTTCGGCCTGCGTGACAGGCGCGCAAAAGTCCGCTTGCGTTATTATAAACACCTCTGGTTGCCACTGTTTCCGTTTTTCGCATAATTTCAACACATCTTTGCTTCGGAATTCCTGCCTGAGGTGCGCGCTACTACTGTACTCTGAGACATGCTCACACTGCATGAGCTCTTGTTCCGGATTGCGAAGTTTTCTCGTGAACCGAAAAACGATTGAAAAAATTTTGGTTTCACTCCGGAACGAAATATTTGATAAAGTTTCGGTTACGTTTTCGTTCCGGTCAAAAATATCGTTTTTTTCGTTTTTCGTTTTCGGTTTTCGTTCCGTTCCGACACCCTGAATAGAACTCGATGCCAGGCATGGTTAAGCCTCTAAGGGCGTCCCGACTATCACGCAGCACGAATTAAAAACTGCGTTACGCGAAGCAAACCTGGTTTGTGCTGTCCTCTTTCGTTCTTTCGCACCCCCTTTCCCTTTCCCCAGTACAGGGTGGCCAACCGAAGTTCTTCTTGGTTAACCTCCCTGTCCTTTCTCTACCTTTCTCTCTCTCTCACTCATAGCGCACTGTAGCAGCCACTGCTTTATATTTCGATGATGGGGTATAATTAATTAGCGATAAATATATTTCTAACCCGACAACTACTCACCTAATTAACAAAATGCCAATGAGGCATATGAAGGCTTGTCAAGTGACATCCAATTGCGTTATTTTCCAAACGTACTAATTGCGCGCTCATTTTTTCCGGTTGATAAATAAAGCCCGCCAAATCCTAAAAGTGATACGTGACAAGACCGTTGCGCGCATCAAAAAGCTGCGCCCTCAAACAGGCTCATTCTGCGGTAGCCAGTGTGAAGTAGTAGTAGTAGGAGCAGTAGTAAAACTTTATTGTGTACAGAAACCAGACAGGCTAGAACCCCAGTGCTCCGCAGGAAATATGGGGGTGAAAAGCGTAGTCTGTCCGGCATGGTGGTGCCACTATTCCAAGGCCCCATTGGCACGAGCCATCCGTTCAGCTCTTTGGAATAGTCGTAGCTGATCTTTCAGGGCCGCGCTAGACAGCAGCGCCTCCCATTCGTAACATGTGCCATTCGTGTCGTGCTCACTCCGTGCTCCGCACGCTCCCACGTGATGTGAAAAAGCGTTGGTGTTGCTCCACATCACGGACATATGTCTCTATACGCCGTGGGTAGATAAGGTGAAGAGTGTTGCAGATTTTTGTAAGTGTTCGTCTGTAGTCCTCGTAGCACGGTCACCTCCGCAGCACTGAGTGTGCCATGTGGAGGTGGATAGATCTCTCAATTTTCTCTATAGTATCTTAGAATCATAGCGTAGCAAAGGTCTAGGTCGGTAGGGTCTTCTATTGCAGAGTAGGTGGTGGCTTGGTGATGTGTAAAGCCGCGAGCCGCCTCATCCGCATGCAGGTTCCCAGTCATGCCATCGTGCCTCGGTTCCCAGGTCACAGTCTGGACGTGTTCCATATTGGGGTCCCATTCAGTCTCAAACAATATTCGGAGCGCCTCTGCCCCAATTTTGCCCTTTAGATAGTATCTGTAAGCCTTTTGTGAGCCAGTGAAGATGGTCAATGGAGCGTTTTGCGTCCATCCCTCTTTTATTGCAAGGGCTGTGGCGACCTCTTCCGCTTCTGTTGTCGAGGCTCGATCTATGGAAGCACAGGCTGTAATTTTCCCTCTACGGTCTGTGACTACAGACACAGCCTTCCTTGCATCGGTCTGATAAGGCGCAGAGTCAGTGAATCGCACCGTGTTAATATATTTTGTGAATGTATTCCGCCCTGGCCTTTCATCTCCCAGCATGCAGAGTAGGATCCATGTTCTTTGGTATTGTCTAAGTTAGTTTGATACCTCTTTAGTTTCTTGATGTTTTGTATTAATGCATCGCTCCCTAGTTTTCTTACGACTGCTCTGCTAGTTGGAGTCTGGAGAAGGCGATCTTCTTGTGCTTGTAGCTGTGCCTCAATTAGTTCTTCAATTGTGTTATCAAGACCAAGCGCCAATAGCTTGTCGTTCGAAGTATTCCGCAGTAATCTTAGGGCTGTCTTGTAGGCCATTACTATTATTTGTTTTGCTTTTTCTTTCTTTTCCATGTTCATATTATGATACGGAAGTGAGCATGTAATACGATTGATTGCGAGACTTTTGACCAGTCGGAGGGTATCTTGTTCTCTCATGCCCTTACAGTTTTATGTTATGCGCGAGACCATGGGTAAAATCTACTGTTTATTTAGTGTGTGCAGACATCTCTGATTAGCTTGAGCCACATACCTAGTGTTCTTGTGGTATCTTTCTCCGGAATGATACTAAATATGAAGCATTTCTTAGCGAACCTCAGGCATTTTGGGCGTTTCTAACTACGTATCTGTCTATCTAGCCGCCTAGGTCCGGGCGCTCTCCCGGTCGTCTCCATAGGATGTAATATACCAAAATTTGCATAGCATAGGATGAGTGCATGAATAACACGATTCACTTGTGGTGACATGAATAACGCAAAATGTATGTGGCGTACGTTATGAAACCCTTTCCTTCAGTCACGTGTGGCACATACCCGCATAACCGAGTTCATGTTATGCGGGTATGTGCCCCAGGTGATAACAGAGTCTCAACGCAATAACCGCGAACATTCACACTGACACGGAACGAAAGCGATAATAATCGTAATTGTTGGGGTTTTACGTACCAAAACCACGATATGATTATGAGAGACGCCGTAGTGAAGGGATACGGAAATTTCGACCATCTGCCGTTCACGCGCGCTGACATCCCACACTATACGCGCCTCTAGCATTTCGCCTCCATCGAAATGCGACCGCCGCGGCCGGGATCGAACCCACGACCTTCGGGTCAGGAGCCGAGCACCCTAACCGCTACACCACAGCAGTCGACGCAAGAAACCTTAGGCAGCTGAAGACAGAGCACCCCTGGAAGACGCAGGGCTACCATCCGCTTGTCCACGTGGTCCATAACGTCGACAACGTGGATTACGCAAAAACTGGGGTCAATGCTTTCTACAATAAGTCCGCCGAGAAGACCAGGTCCATCATGGCTACCGGTGACTTTAGCATTGATTTATCAAAACCCAACAAAGCTTGGTTCTTAGACGGCATGAAAGACAGCTTGGATGTGGACAGGGCTTCACAAGACCTCGGTGCCGCGTCCAGGACAGGAGGGACATCATAGATCATTTCTTCGTAAAAGCCATCCGCGGTTTCCACCGGCTCTACTAAACCTCGCACTTCACTACACTTAACCGTTCATAGCCGCGATCACGAACGGATCCGATAATTCCTGTCCAGCTGCTGGTGCTCACTGATCACGGTTATGATGATCTTATTCAAGAACTACCCAGAACCCCTTCTACACATGCGCACGGGTTCGTGAAACGTGCGTGCGTTCTCCATCATAACGCATAAGTTAAGCATAACAACTGTAACGCAACTCTAACAACCGCAACTGAGACTGTAACGTAAGTGCAGTGCGCCTGCGCGTGCCACTCGGCTGTGTATATATCTAGGGACACTTTTCTAAATAAAGCTTAGTTGCGAGTAGCGCCTGCCCTGTGCATCTGTGTTCCTTCATTGTCCTATTCGAATTCGCGCTATCCAGTATTGAAGAATATAAGCACTACATATCAGCTTACTGCGTCTGGTCTTGGTAACACCTATGTTGCTGTTGGTATCGTTAAGCAACTGTAAACAACTGGTTATATAACACATTTGTGACTCTTCAAGGTATATGTGTGCGTGTACCATTTGCGCATTTCTTTAGTGCCATTCCGTAACGTTTCGCTCAATGTGAAAAACTGCGACACAGTCACCTTCCTGCGCCTGCTTCACATAATATCGATTCCCACGGTACGTGGGATCTGCCGAATTTTTTTTCTTCTAGCCTGGCTTCCAGCTTTAGACTAGGGTCCGTCCATTGTGCTTTTCTGTTTGTGAAGCGAATAAGTTCAGACATTTCCGCTGAGCATTGAAGTCCCCGTATCCTTGTGTACACTTCTATGCTTCCAGCTAGCTGTTGTAATCTACCTTCTTTCTCCGCTAGGCTGCCTGTTGTTGTCCATGCTGTGATGTCATCTGATATCACAGTATGGATACCACATCTGTGATGTGTATGGCATGCTGCAGGGCACCACTCAATGCGAAGCTCTTGTTTACCAAACGGAAGCGCACTGATCTATCTATCTATCTATCTATCTATCTATCTATCTATCTATCTATCTATCTATCTATCTATCTATCTATCTATCTATCTATCTATCTATCTATCTATCTATCTATCTATCTATCTATCTATCTATCTTGCCACGTTTTGCTGCTTTCATCATTTCGTTGACTCTATACCAAAACATGAGTATACCACGAACATTAATTATATTCTGAGATCATGACACGCGTGTCATATGTACTACGTCATCACATACAAGAAAAGCAGCTGTCTTGATGTCATGCTGGCGTTTTAATTGACTAGCTACATACCACCCCACTGAGTCCTCGTGGTCTTCCCTTACATCCGCAAAATTTTCATGAGTTCGGTAGAAGCGCCTTCGCGCAGAAGAGGTGCATGTACAAGGCGGTCGCTGTATGCAGCCGTCCTTACAATGACGATGCTGCGCAGATCAAAACTTTGCAACAAAACGTGGGCTCAAAGCAATGTGTGAATGTTGGTTTCAAATAGTATTTACTCTTTAATGAGAGAGCTGTGCGCAGCTGTCCTTCACATTCCGCCAAGACGAACGTTCAAGGGCCACAATCATTGGAGCCACCTACCAGGAAACGGTATACTTAATCCTTATCCTCCTCTACCGCCATAGTTTCACAGCTCAATCATGCGGCTTCCCGCTAACTACAGTGATGATATATGTCTGAAACGCGATACCGATAACGGATGAACAAACTTCCCAGCAAAGTATTGTCTCTTTTAGCAAAGTCCCTTACTAGGCCCCCGAAAGTAAAACTTTCGTCCTTTCTTCTCACTCAGCACTATGGTTTACAGCGAGAAGCGGACCTTTCTTCTCACTCAGCACTATGGATTACAGCGAGAAGCGGACCTATCTCACATTGAGAATCACACTGTCCGCTACTGGTAGCTAATCATGCAGGAAGCAAAAACTGAGGTGGGGCCCTGACGTGGTTCTCTGCAAAGCCTCGGTGAAGCCGGAAGCCGGCCATATTGACTGAGCACATTCTCCACCCTTATTTACGTGCGAACAGCGCCGTAGAAGGCACGTCTCTCTCTCCGGCTCGAAAACCACATGGGCTGCGCGGTGCCGTGCCGGTCCGAAACCAATGGAGCGGAACTCAAAGAGCTGTGCCACCGTGATGTTACGTCATGTTTAGTCATGCGACTGGTTCATGATGATACATGATTCTAGTCACGTGACTAGTTATATATTATTTATTTTCAGTATACTGTCAACCCCTAATAGGGTTTGTACATTGGGGGGGGGGGGAAACTCAAAGCCGAAGTACAAGAAATCACGATACGGAAATTTTACAGTGCAAATGTAGGCCCAGTTTATACAAAGGTGACTGGACATAGATAAGTAGCTAGTAACATACATGCTAAACCTGTAAAATTTGCATAGGCTACACACAAAAGCAGTAAATAATTTAGAAATCAGTCTTATAATGCAAAGCATCTAGCACCCGTGTGTCGATGTTCTAATGAACAGCTCGGCAAGTTCTAAAAATTTTTGGACTGTCATTTCCAACACTGTTGAGGCGCCTAGCGCGTTCCACTCATGCACTGATAGCGGGAAAAGTGATAGCAAGAACTGTTGTTCATGCAAGAGAATTCATCAAGAGTGACTGGGTGTCTGTGTCGGGTGATCCTAGATTACGTATATTGATTTGGTCTGAGGCGTTAATCTTGAATGAATTGTGCAAAAGTAAGTAAAGTAACTTAAGGCGGCGAAGCTTTGAGCTGCTGGATAAATGGGCGAGCCCTGCGCGTCACAGTAGCGCAGTAGGTGAATCTGTGCGCCGGTGTCCGTTGTAAATAAATCGAACGGCTTTACGATGCATACTTTTTAGTGCAGATACATAGTTAGATGTGTACAGGAAGCAGAAAATGTTTGCATACTCTAAAATCGGGCGTACAAGTGAAACATAAGCAAGAAGCTTTATCTCTGGGAGCAAGTTATTCAAGGCACGTTTAAGAAAGAAGAGCTTCTTGGTGCCTTTTTTTGCTATATGCTGAACGTGCATTATCCAGTTCAAATCGGATGTGACGTTGATACCCAGATATCGGTATTCGTTAACAGAATGCAGTGCAGCGCTGCCAGAACCATAAGTGAATTCGAGCAGAAATTTTTCCTGGTAACGGACATAGAGGCTGTCTTTTTTTGTTAACGATCATGTTGTAATCGTGACACCACTGAAATTCATTGTGTAAGGCGCTGCTGAGTATAATTTGGTCTTAGTGGTGTTTGACTTCGTGGTAGAGCGCGCTGTCATCTGCAAATAATCTAGTTTTGACTTCACATTGGTTAGCTATATCATTACTAAAGAGCAAAAATAAAAGAGCTGCCAGCACGGATGCCTGGGGTACACCTGATAGTACGGGAATAATATCGGAGGTGTGTCCATCAAGTTGGACAAATTGGTAGCGGGCAGTTAAATGGTTCGCGATTCATTTCGTGAGAGGCCCATGGCCAACAAAATGTTCAAGTTGGTAGATCAATTTCCGGTGTGATACACGGTCTAACGCTCTGGATAAGTCAAGGAAAATTATGTCAAGTTGAGACTGATTGTTTATACCCTGCGAAAGATCATGTACACATTCAACAAGTTGGGCTACAGTGGATAATCCGTTTCTACAGCCTCGCTGGCAAAGACGAATTAGTTGATTATCCACAACACATTCAGTTGGAAAATATGCTGAAGAATTTTACCGCATGTGTATGTTTGAGATATGGCCGGTAGTTGTTCGGGGATTGTTTATCCCCTTATTTGTGTATGGGAATTATCTTGGCAAATTTGCCAGAGAGAACTTGACATTCTTCGATCGATGTCTGGTATGAGAAAAAAAATATTTACTACAAGCCTGAGCGTAAAGTTTCAAAAGATCATTAGGAATGTCATCCGGATCTCTGCTTTTCTTACCATCAAGGTTTAGAAGCAAAGATAGCACTCCGGCCTCAGAAATTAAGTCACTTCATGTGATTTTAGTCACGTGAGTGTTACGTGATTTTAGTAACGTGACTAGACGTTATGTGATTTTTCTCACGTGACTGTTATTACGTGATGCTTCGCACTAGTGGTGCCAAGCCTGAAGGGAGTGCGGAGCTCGACGGCCCTATTTGTTTCTGTTTTTTAGATGCGAAGCAGCTTTTGCGCTGAGCTTTGTCCGTAGTTCCATTGGCGACCGTCCGCTTTCTAAAACCTACCATAGCCACCTGTAACATATTGAGCGCGCTCGCGCCAAGGAGAAGCCTTCTTCATCTTGTTCTTCGACCGTCTTGATGATGATACGTGCAGAGCAGTTTAGGGGCCCGGGCTGCCGTATGATGTCCTAACTTGGCGTAACGCAGACAAAACCACGTGTGCTGGCACGCGCTAGCGCGTTCGGGCCTCTGTAAGGGGCTGGGTAAGACGCTGTGGCCTGTCCCCCTTACATTCTCTCAGCAACCATGTGATGGCGTCGGCGAACGAGATTCTGCAGATGCGCGATGAACCAACGCGTTGTATCCTA
This sequence comes from Rhipicephalus sanguineus, assembly GCF_013339695.2. NCBI lineage: Eukaryota > Metazoa > Arthropoda > Arachnida > Ixodida > Ixodidae > Rhipicephalus > Rhipicephalus sanguineus. The sequence goes on along the minus strand of NC_051185.1, from coordinate 97,850,357 downwards.
GTCAGAACGCGCTGGCACGCGCTAGCGCGTTCGGGCCTATGTAAGGGGCTGGGTAAGAAGCTGTGGCCTCTCCCCTTTACACTCTCTCAGCAATAGCGTGATGGCGTTTGGGAACGTGATTCTACCGACGCGGTAAACCCGCGTGGCATGCTCCAACAAGAGTTCGCTCTTTCTCTTTTTAAAGACGATAGTCTTTCTCGGGGAACTTAAACGTGGAAATTTTGGTCTGCCTGTCTTTCTGGTTGTCTGTCTGTCACCCGATTCAGCCACCCGGCCAAAATATAATAACTTGCGGAACGCCCAGCTATCTTGAACTGGCACGGCCGTTCATACTTGTCAACATTGTCGATCAAAAAGCAAATGTTACGCATATCTGAGGCACAAGGTTAATACGTAAATATTAGGTGGTGTGTTCTTTTAATAGAAAATACATAGACAAGTAATTTTAAAGGCCCTAATGTGTCTTAGGCTGCGCTGAAAATGCTAGTGTTTTTGAGGCTGCGCTGAAAATGCGACACTATGAGGCAGATGCGGCGGTTCAACATAGAGGAGCAGGTATTGTGTAGTACGGCCGGCACAAGACTATCGTCTTTCGACGACATTTGCAGCGAAGCACGTAGACACACGGCCAACCGTTTTCCCTTTCTTTCTCTTTTTTCCCTTTCTTTCCCCCTATACAATGATTTTCTTCCTCCCTCCTCCTTTCTCTCCTCATCACCTTCCCATCTATCCTCCTCACACATACTTCCCTTTTTCGCGACCTTGCTATACTATAATATACATGTCTATGGTATGCTCTGCTAGCGTGCCCGAAAAGCCGAGTTGTGAAGACACTCGCCTTCGGATCGTGGGTACGCGGGTACGAATGTTGCCAGCTGATCAGAATATTTTTCGCCATTGATTTTCTCTTTTTTATAACTTTCTTTCTGTCTCTCTCTCGCTTTCTCTCTCTCTCTCTCTCTGCATTTGTTCTTTCCTTCACCCGTCAGGGTTATTAAAGGCCACGCCGGAGAAATTGCCGCACGTGTTTCGGGAGCGAAGCACAAGATGAAAAGGACGAAGCGAGTGCGTAGCGGTTCATGATGATGACAATTAATTTTGTACTACTCCGCGCAACGAAAACCTTAAAGAGCTCTGCTCTTAAAAAGCCCAGATGCGTCAGCATTGTGCAACCTGTGACCTCGTATACGGTGCAAGTGGGCGAATGACATTTGATCGCGTGAGCTCTAATGCCGAGAGCCCACTGCTAGGAGCGAGCATCGTAAGCAAAACAGAAGAGGTTTCATACGCTCAAAGAAGTTGTTACCGTAAGCATATAGAACACGAAACTATATATATGATGTCCTGATTTCGTCTTGCGACGCACAAGTATTTCGTCCGCAATCAGAAGCAGGAACACTGCACACGTGTCACTTATCTGCAAGGCGTTCATCGTGTACTGTGGTTCCGCTGTGCCATGTTGCCCGAGCACGATTTCCCTGAGCACTACAAATCCTTCAGCTGCTTTATGCAAATTTGCCTAAAGAGGCTAGAAGGCCAAAATCATCTCCTTCTCCTCAGTCGATTGCATTGCACCCTCCCCCCTTCCGAAAGCTTTATACATGCAACGCTCTTCTGCGCTGCTTCCCTGATCGGAGCAACTGGACGCTTTCTGCACGCCACGAGGTTGTGTAGTGCCTCCGGGATCGCCCTATCTTTGACCATGCGACGATATCATCATGTGATGCCGGCAGCAATTTTGGCGATCTGTGACGTAATTACGTCATAGGGTGACGTCATCACTTGGTGATGATATTTTGCATCCCACGTGCTGACGCCGACGGTAACTTTTCGAGTTTGATGAGGTATCCAAGGTTTTGCCCTCAATAAACCGGAACGAAACTCACGGAGACCGAAAGTGCTGGAACTGTGAAGTCGACAGACAGACCATGTCGGAGCTTCGGATGTGGAATAATGCGATGGAGGTTCTGAAACCGCAATTTTAGGAACGAATGTCTAACCACTCCTAATTCTCTTTACACACCGACCCTATTGAGCGGGGAAAGGTAACGTGAGAAGTGCAAAATAAGATTTATTCCCAACAAGCAGCTACTCGGACACAAAATAGGTGCCGCATAGCTGTATGGACTCAGTTCTCTGGTTGCGAAGTTTAACCCATTTAACGACTCATGTGTGTTTGAGGGGCTAATCTGAAAGTGAGTTGTACTGTACCTCCCGCCGTACGCTTTGCGCATCCAGGGACGCAGCAAAATCAGTTGCCTTTCATTTTTTTTTCTTTAGGGAGCTGGCTCGCCAGGTTCTTAAGCGGAGGCGAAGTCCCGCGCCGTACGCGTAACCTTAGTCCAGAGGTGACCGCTACAGGCGCAGCTCTCGCGAAAGAGATGTCTTCTTCCTCTTCTTCTTCGAGCGCCTTGATGATGATATTAACGCATGCAAAACCACATATAGCACAGCCAACTGTAGCATGCGGCGCCTCGCTCCCATTCGGCAGCTTTATTCTTTCTTCCTCTTTTTTTTTTTTGTTCTCTCTGTGTTTGTGTGCCTTTTTTGTCTCTGTGTATTTCAGTTTTTTTTTCTCGTTCCATCTATTTCATTCTATTTCTCGCTCTTTTCTGTCTTCTTCTTCGTTGCCTTTCTTTCTCACTCTCTATGTATTTCTCGCATCCTCCTCCTCTCTACCTCTTTCTCTCGCGCTCTATTTCCTTCTCTCTCTTCGTTTCATTTTCTCTCTTCCTCTCCTTCATTCTCTTTCTGCCTTTCGTTCTCCTCTTTCGTTAAATACGTTATCGACAGTGATTAACGTCACAGAAGGAGGCTGTACAAGCGCTACTGCGCTTTGTGCGATCCTCAGACCTCTTTGGACGACTGTATCGAGTGTGTTTCTGTGTCTTTTTTGTCTGTGCGAGCAGAGTGTCGGAACGGAACGAAAAACCGAAAACGAAAAACGAAAAAAGAAAACGATATTTCTGACTGAAACGAAAACGTAACCGAAACTTTATCGATTATTTCGTTCCGGAGCGAAACCGAAATTTTTTCAATTGTTTTTCGGTTCACGAGAAAAACTTAGCAATCCGGAACAACTAACCACATGCAATGTGAGCATATCTCTGAATACAGTATTAGTGCGTACCTCAGGCAGGAATCCAAAGCAAATATACGTTCAAATCGTGCGAAAAACGAAAACAGTGGCAACCAGAGATATTTATATTAACGCAAGTGGGCTTTTGCGCGCCTGTCGCGCAGGCCAAAGTGAAGAGGGCGTTGTTGGCGCTGAAGTTTGTTACAGTTAAAGCTGTTATGAGACCACAACAGCTGATTTGGCACCACAGTTGTCCGCCGCCGCCAGTGTCCGTGACCACTATCGCGTGATATAGAAGAAAAAATAAATGAGAAACAAATATCTAGGATCGGATGGGAGTTTAACCCGCGCCCTTTGCGTGGCAGTCGGGTCTTCCACCACAGTGCCACGCTGGTGCTTGTAAGTCCTTCGGAAAAATACTCTATACAGGCGTCATGTCGGGCAATGAATCGTGTTAACATATGTAATATAACGTGGCGGAAGAGTAAAATAACAACCAGTCATCACACAATGCTAATAGCGCAAAGAGTGTGTAGTTTAATGCTTGCCGCCAGTGTTGCGGAGTTGTCCCACCAGAATTGGAATAACTCCGGAATCATTCCACATTTTCGCGACCCCGGGAACAAAATGGGGACAAGGCTGATGGAATGGAATGGGAATGGATTTACGTCTTTTTTCCGAAAATAGAGCACATTTTGGTCTACGTGCTGTTTTTGAAACTTCAAACATTAGTAAGTCAGAGCATCGAAATTAACAATAAAGCAGCATTGCTAAAATGGCTTCGCTGATTACAAGCACGGTACGTTTATAAGCAACGCGCCTGCTACAAACCGGTGCATAAGTTAGTGTACAAACAAATGCATTATCCCAGCTGATATCGAAGGGAGAAACAAATTACCCTGCGCGCTGGTTCTCATTGATACCCCACACGAAAGTGGCGAATACTCTATGCACAGCCTGATCTTTATCTCACAAGCAGTTTAGTACCTGACACACGTAAATAACCTTTGGCTACAGGGAAGGCATTGCATACCGGCGCACAGGCTAGCACAGAATGTTCTCCTCCACCCCATCCATTGCTTGCGAGGACCGCTTGACAAGCGTGAGTGCTGAGGGCAGTGCGGCCCAGTGTTCCGTATTCGATGCAAAGGCACAAGTGCCCGAGCGGTGCACTTTTCCAACCAATACAAGCAGTTCCCCGTTAACCAAATCTTAATTTCTTATGTTCACGACCGCTTTAGACGTGTGACAAAACGGCGTAGTCTTTTTGAATACTACTCTTGTCAGCCTAAAATACGCTATGTCGTCATTAAGCAGTAACATATTTAAGCTAAACAATATTAAAACACCACATTCGTTCGAACATGCTCACCATGCAAATCCTATAAGTCGCGGGAGCATTGTCCCTATGGCAATTAGTAGGATGGTTGTACTGCACGAGATATGCCGCCAAGCTACTATCCCTCGACCTTGGTAACGTGTTTTGCGTACTTTTGCAGTTCTTAATGCATCTGATGACATCAGCTCTATGGGGCGTTCATTCTTGACTCGATAAAACTATCAAGATGGCTTTCCTACGTTGAAAAATTGCAGGAATGGAGTTGAACTGCCCGGACATATCCAGAGTCCGAATGGGCTAAGTTTTTTCATTCCGAGGAATTAAAAGAAATGGAATTGCGGCAAGTTCTAATTTCCCGGAATAGAATTGCAATGGAACGGAGGCGCCCATTCCGCAACACTGTTTCCCACCCACTGCAAATTGCTCAGCCATAATTCTTCATCATCATCAGCCACAGCACAAAGTGCACATAATGTCTTACAGATGTGTAGCGGGTACCACTATTCTCCGAAGAATGACGAAAATGGCCTAGCGGGAACTTCGTTACTTCGCAGAAAAATTGCAATGATTTATGGCGGTAGTGTGTACATTGCATGTGTACTTGTATTAGTTGCCCCAAGCAACTCCCCAACGGCTCTACAAAGTCCGCTCTTCAGCTTTCGCTGCGACTGTGATGCGTGTTCCGCGCCGGTCCTGGCGATTTTTTTATCAGAACAGCGGTCTCGCACACCAGAGAGTATCTCAACTGACGTGCTGCTTCTGAGATCGTGCTCACTTCCCTGACGCAAAGCATTGAGCCACTAAACAAATTCATGTTCGTCTCTTGAGAAAATAATACTAGGACTTTGAAATTAATAGTGGTTTGTGCTGGTTGGTAGGAATTCGTGGTACAGTTACTTCCGCTCCTCTGAACAACGTGTTTCGCCCTTGTCCCACTTTCTAAAAAGGAGGGCAAGCAACTGCATCACAAATCCAATGTTTTTTTTATGATTACCTTAACCTCAAGTTTTGCATACAAAAAAAAACCGTCACGAACCGTTACGGAACATTTTTTTTGTCGTTCCGGAACAGAAACGGAACGGAACTTTTTGCGGTGGAACGAAACTAAAACCGAAACGAAAAACATTTCGTTCCAACACGCTGTGTGCGAGTGCAGGTTTCTTTTTTTTCATTTTTAACACGAAAGTGTTCTATGGCGGTGCCACCAAGATTTCACGTTGGTGAAATTCACACGAACAGAAGACAAACAAAAATTATTAGAAAAACTTGCGCTGGCTAGAATGACCTGGAAGTCGAACCCACGACACCTAGGTCGGTGGCGATAGGTCCCTGGCACTCTACACACTGCGCTACCCACACACATAGACGGGGCTGTACATACGCGCCTTACATACATTACTCACTGTCCCTTTTATAGTCACCTTGGTTGGCGGGCAGCGGTGTCGTCGTTTGTGATAGGTGCAGTGAAATACTGCAATAAGACACTTACAAGCGCCGACAGTTTCGGCAGTTTCAGCTTTCGGTGCGGCGAGAGACACGCCTGTGGAAAGCGGGACGCCTTGCCACGTTCATGGCTCAAGCTACGAATTCTGCCCCTCGCGTTCCTGAAGCGCTGTATGCTGTACGCATGAGCACAGGTGTAGGTTACACTGTTACGGCAGTGCGTACACCTCGGCGTTCCTCTCCTATATCTAATGAGAACGCTTTTAATTAGTGCACAATAGGTGCCAGTGTTTATTACGTTCCTGTTGATGGCATCTTTGCGCGGTATTCGCCATATGATGTGTCCAGGTGTGTGTTAACTACTTCCGCTACCACAAAAGTTTAGTCATGATCATGGCTGTTGGTCGTCGGGATGGCGATGCGCCATTAGGCGTCAACGTGGGTAAATCGAGGTCAAACGGGCTTAAGCTGCCAAACACCAATAGACATTGCGAAAGCTCTCATACATCAATGTACAATTAACAATCAAATATACCCTTGTGAAGACTTGGTTTACAGTTGTGCTATGGCGATTCCTATAACGAAGAGTTCAACCATGTTTTTTTATCTTACTTTCCGTTGAACTTGAGCAAGCCAGAGCGTAACGCTAATTTCGAGATGGCTCACGAGATAAAGCAATGAGACAAATCTCATTGGTTTGTGTTGTAGGAAAAAGGAGCCCCGACGTTTCAATAAACTCACGTGAAATACTAAAGTTTAGAAAACGATGAGTTATGACGACTTGCTTTAGAAAACTCACTTTAATTTTACATGTACGCTGTGAATTTTCATTGTTTAGAAAACTGGCGTCTTTTCGTTTTGCTTTATTGCTTTAGAAAACTGGCGTTCTTTGGTTTTGCTTTTATCAAACCATGGCGCCTTTCGCGTCTTTCGTTGGTTTATTTCATCAATCAACGCAGCTGTTTTGAACAAATTTTTATTGTTTAATCTTTTCGTTTTGCTTTAGAAACATCTGGCGTTCTTTGGTTTTGCTTTTACAAACCATCTGGCACTACCTTGTCTTTCGTTGGTTTATTTCAAGCAATCAATCAACGGCGTTTTGAATGGGAATGAGAGACAAAATTTTTATTGTTTAAGAAGTCACGCACAGGAGAAATCTCACCAGGCAACACTTACACTTCTACTTATACTAAAGGAGGTTTCCTAAGCAATGGCTGCTAATGGGAATGAGAGACAGAAGAAGTCGGCTTTTAGCTAACACTTACACTTCTACTTATACTAAAGTTTCCTACTGGAACATGCCAATAGCTGAGAGACAGAAGAATAATGGGGAATGAGAGACAGAAGAATTCGGGTTTTAGTTACGCGCACGCGCAATTTTTTATTGCTGCGAATTTTTTAACGCACAGGAAAATCTCCCACCGTTCAACAACGCACAGGAAAAATCTGGAGGTCCCACCGGCACCACCTAAGACTGGAGGTCAAAGCGTAAGACTACTACTACTACGGTTACGCACTACGACTACTACTACTACGGGACGAACGGTTGCCGCCTTAAGGAGCGAGGGACGAACGGTTGCCGCCTTAAGGAGCTGCCTCCAGCGACCACCACTAAAATGGAGGCGCCAGGGTCCAGCGACCACCACTCGGAGGCGCCAGGGTGGAGTACTACATCAAGCGAATATTCTTAATTAAAAAGCTAAAGGTGAATTACGAATGGAGTACTGTGCTGACATCAAGTACTCTCCTTGGTATAATCTTAATTATAAAAGTAAAGGTGAATTACTTTCTGTGCTGAGTACTCTCCTTGATAATCAGTGTACTGCAAGATTCAACGAGCAAGGTCTGGTAGTGTCACTTGGAGCCACTCATTTGGAAACGTTATGCTTAATCATTGTGCACTTCTACCTCCTTTCTTTCTAAAACCAATGAAGTAGCTTTGCGCTAACTACACCGTTGGTATTTGTCTAGAAGTTGATCCCGATGATGTATAAAAAATCTCTCCGTCGAAACATCGCCTCTTTTAGCAAAGTGTCTTACTAGGTTCCCTAAAAAATGAAATTTCTACGTTTATTTTTTCGGACAGAGGAACAGATACCAGCCAGAGTATCAAGTGTCACAAACTCCGCTACTGGTCGCTAATCATTGCATCGCTAGTCATATGCAGAAGAGTCAGCGAGAACATATAAAGTACCACAGCCCGTCGCTGCCCTACCTATATAATGTTCATACATTTAAAGACAGCTTATTAACCCGTAGGCGCACATACCCACTATGGCACACACACAAACAAAGACGAATACATCTACAGCGTGTCGTTCATGCGATGGAGCAGTCTCGACACATAAGAAAGCATTAGGAACGGCACAACTTGACGCTATGCGTGGTTAAGACAGTACATGAGAATGATCTAAGAAGCAGAATTCCGTCACCACTTTTCCTGGAGGTGGGAAATTGAATTACTTCTCCTGCACAAATTCAAGAGCAAGAGAGAGATCAAGAGGAAGGTCGGGAGGTTAAAGAGATGTTAGAATTCGATATTGCTGCCGTGCAATAAGGTGGCGAAATAGGGGTCAAAAACAGGGTGTAGAGAGAGAGAGAAAGAAGCCGCAAGAACACAGAAAGAAAGAACCAGCACACACGGCAAGGCTGCTCTGATTACAGTCGGTGAGAAAGACCGGTCCATCGCAAGAAGTGCAGTCGCACTTGCAGTGCTTTCTTCTGCGGCTTTGTGCCATGTCGTTGGCGTAGAAATCTCTCTTCCGACAGAGCTCGGTCGTCTAACTTCTCGTGACGCGTTGCAAAGGGGTAGTCACCGTGCACTGTATTGTCGGCAGTCGCTAGAAATTTGTGCAATCGTTTTCTAATTGCCTCAATGGCCACGCGCTGCGGTGTCGGCCATCCCAATGCGGAATGCAGAGGCGTTGGTAAGCGCAATCCCCAACCATAAGCTACACAGAAGGGTAGCGTCTATTCGGTGAAGCGTCGATGGGATATGTATTCTTAAGGTTGGGTCAAATGAGTGTAATCAGGCATTCTTCAAATGCGGCCACAGTATAGTGCACACAGACTATTCCTTGCAGGCATGCTACAAGTGGAACGACCGACCTACCTGTGGACGAAATAGTTCTATAAGCCATCAATAGTACTTATGTCGCAGAAGAAGGTCATGCAAGCGATGCTGCTCTTATTGAGATTCCCAGGCCTTTCTGAATGACTGTATTTTAAACGCCCTTCCTCTATGTGCTTGTTTCTGCGGAGCTGTCAATGAGACACCTGCGTGGTCCGTCCAAGTCCGCCCACGGACAGAAAAACCACATGATCTCTTTCGAGTGACCGATGAGATCAAATAATGAACGCAGCATGACGCATGAAGTCACATATCAGAAGAATTTGTTAGTCCTAATCACGTCGTCGGGACGTTACTACATGACGTCCCATGATGACATCAGCACTAGACATCGCCGATGGATCAAAGGTTGGCCGATCCCGGAGGCTGTGCGGAAAACAAGGAGAGCGGTATGCCTGTCGTACAGGTTTCATCACCTGTGTCGAGTCTAGGCGCGGCGTCGGCATGATAGTGCGGGGCAATTATAGGTCAAAACCTCATTAGAGAGTTTTAGTGCCCTAGCCGTTGGCTCCCTCCGTTGTTGCGTTGACTTCTGCATTTCGCCTCTTTTTTCTGCTCCACAGCCACTACCAAAAAGAGTACAAAAGAACCCAAGGTTTTGCGTACGCAAGCACCGCTGGGCCCCGTGTATGCTACGTGTATGCTTACATCGGCGTACGTGTATGCTTCATCGCCGAGACACAACGCATATCCCAAACCTATCTTGGAAGCTATAGAAATGCTCTTGGCATTTCAAGATATTCGCGCATTGCAGTTATCATTACCCCACAATTCCTGATACACGACGTTGACAAGCTGTTGGCTCGAACCACGATGTAACCTCCAAGCGCACACTCCTTATTACATATTAATTTGCTTATTTATATATGTTTTATGAATTGCCCTACGCACTGCCTAGGGGAGGAACTTACAAAGGGGGAAGACGCGAAGAAGCATTGCAATATGAAGACATGAGCTTGTAGCGTAATTGTTGCAAGCTCAACTATTACTGGGCATCCATTTTAACGCTCGAAAGTGTCGAAAGCAAATTATTGAGAACATAATTAGTGAATAATAGAGGGCCGCTGCAACACTTCGCCAAGTAATCATCAGGTGACCACGATCAAGGAGACTCATCAATCAAAAATCTTTTTCCGGAAAAGTGTTTCGAATCGGTCAAGTACAAGCGGAGTTACAGGGACTTGTTTCATGTTCCCAGCACTTTGTTTATGCGTCCAGACGAGCATGCTGGAAGCTACAGTGGAAAGGATGACGAGCGAGCAGGAAGCTACCTCAGCGTGCATCATGACATTGAGTATTTCAGACAACCGTAGTTGGCTCACATGTTCACGAAAGCCTATACCACAGATCGGCAGCCACTTCTGACAACAGTTGAAACTATATTTAGGAAAGTGATGACCATGCTCGAACCGTTCGTAAAATGGTGAAAGGTATCATTTTGTTCGTCAATACCCGATATTGGACAGTAATGAGCCACAAAACTTCCGAGTCACTGTACTTGCCGCAAACTCACGCATGTGCGTGTAAACGTCCGGAAGGGCAGCCCGGACATGGAGCATGCCATGTCCGGGCGACGCATGCCAGGTAGACGAAAACGTTATGCTGTTATAGACTACCAATATGCACAGGTGTGGATAACTAATGCAGACATTGTGCGAGGAGACTGAACAACTAACTTGCGAGCAGACGAACACATCCACCTGTCGCAAAAACCACGACATAATGAAGCAACCCCAGTGTGTTCCTGTGGGAGCTTTCACAGAAACTCCAAAGAGTGCCTCCAAATACACCATCTCCCGCTAAAGGGGACCATGAGGCGATGCGACCGGAGCACTTGAACGCGTCCGTTGGCGTTCGTTGGGCATGCTACCGATCGCGTCGTGGAGCGAGAGGGACGCTGCCGTCGTCCATCTAGCCTGGCCGTTAATTCTCACAGGCGAGCGGGGAACGCGGTAGGGGGCGAGAGGGGGGCAGCGTAGGAGAGGGAGGGAGAAGGGGAGGGAACGCGCATGCGCGATTCGCGGCGTTGCGCAGGAGAGAATTTCAGCCTGTCTAGCCCGCGTTAGGGAAGAGGGAAATGGGGATGGGAGAGGGAAAGTGAAGAGGGGGAGGGGGAGGGGAGGGAATTAAGGGGGTGAGGGAAAGTAGAGAGGGGAAGGGAGAGGGTAGTGGAGAGGGGTGTGTGGAGAGGGTATGCGTGCGCAGTAGGTGGTCAGCGCACACCACCACCACCACCACCACCACCGGATTGAGCTCCGCCTTAAGAACTTAGACTAAAAGGCGGGTCTTTGTGCAATTAGGTGTTTTAACAAAGCGTTAGAGCGCAACTCCAAGAAGCCGCTTTGTGCCAAAATTAAACAAATCACGCCTTTCAAACTCATTATTTCAGAAAAATGTCCTTAAGTCAAGTTTAATGCAAACACAGCTGACTTAATTCGGATTGGTGACAACATTGTACCCTATGGGTACCTGCCAAGGTATCGAAATTTCTACTTTATACCGAGAACTTCGTAAAAGTGGCTATAGTTAAATCGAATTTGAATTCTATGTTAAATAAATGTTTCGGGCTTTGTTCAATACGACGCATTTCATTCATTCATTCATTCATTCATTCATTCATTCATTAATATAAATACTGTTAGCCCTGAAGAGGGCCGTAAAAAGGTGGAAGGTACACGTAGTTTACAGGCAAAATTTGCTACAAAATTCTAGTGATATTTTGCAGGGTTGTTACGAACAGCGAAAATATACAAAAAGAAATGACAAAACGCATACTAAAGAGTACAAACAAAGAGAAGGGTAAAATGCATCGTGTTCAAAAGCAAAGGACAAGCGTAGGCAGCATCGCGAGACTGTTCAAAGCATATACGCAGAACAAAAGTTACTTGTAGCCACAATGTTATACACTGAAAACCGCTTGACACTTTCTTCAAATGACGTTAGCGATGAACATCTGATAGTGGAATCGGGTAACATATTCATTCATCGATAACACGGGGGAAGTAACTGAACCTAAAGCAGTCATACGAGAGCAAAGAGAGAGAGAAGAGGGAGAAAGAAAGACAGGGAGGTACGAGCAGTCTCCAGTTTTCAAGGGAAAATGTTGCTGTGTAGTACGATGCGGTATGACTTCGTTTTGGTTTTTTTTATTGTTGTTGTAGTATTTTGTCGCGTGCTATGTTACGAGAGGCGGGGCACGATGCATACTATGGCGATGCCTCGATATTCCTGCGTGCTAACCTGAAAGAAAGCTGTATGGGTAAGTTTAAACTGATTATGAATTAACTGGCAAATAAATTTTAGTCTCTCAATCTTCGTCCTAATTTCCCAACTTTCATTACGAAACAAAAGAACTTTGACCGTATCTATCTATCTATCTATCTATTATCTATCTATCTATCTATCTATCTATATACTATCTATCTATATATCTATCTATCTATCTATTATCGCTATCTATCTATCTATCTATTTATCTATCTATCTATCTATCTATCTAATCGCTCACGTCCGTTTGCAGCTCTGATCATTTCGTTGACTGTTATTCTAAGCAAAGTATGACATTACATGAGTACACTACGAACATGAATGATAGCTCATGGCATGCATGGTATATGTACTACGTAATCACATACATGATAAGCCACGGCTTGATGTCATGTGGTCATTTAATTGCTTTGCTAGAAACCACCCCAATAAATCCAGCTGAAGCCTCGTGTTTTTCCTGATATCTGCGAAGTCTCATGGGTTGAGTAGAAGTATCTTGGCAACACAAGAGATGAAATTGTTACAGTACTACATCCGGTACTATGCGAGGGCATGCAACTCTCTTACACTGGCAGTGCTCGGCATCTAAGCCTGCGTTAAAAAGAAGCGCGAGCATGATTTACAGTACTGTGCAATCTATATCAGACAGTGCTGGGGGTTGACCTTAATTATAGGCCCATAGAAGATATGCTCATTAAATGCGCACTCTCCGCACCGCAAATGGAGCCACTCAGTCTAAAACGCTATACTTCCTCCTTTCCTGTTTTACCGCCACAGTTTCTCAACTCAATCATGCGGCTTCCCGATAGACTACGCCGTTGATATTTCTCTAAAACGCAAATGCCTATGATGAATGAATAAAGTTTCCGGCAAATACTGCATCTTTTAGCAAAGCGTCTGACCAGGTTCCCGAGAAAGCAAACTTTTCTTCTTTTTTCTTGCACCGATCATACGGATTACAGCAAGAGGCGCACCTCACTCGCGTTTAGAATAACCATGTCCGCTGTAGGTGGTTAATTAAATATATCTAACAACAGTTAGCGACACGTGCAGGAGTGCAGACGTACGCGCGTCGCTACCCTACTTATTAGAATGTTAATATATTGAAATGATTCATATTACACATAGGCAGGAACACAGATATGGAACACACATCAATACAGACGCATGTAACGCCAGGTTGCGAATTCATTAAGCACACTGGATTTCCTGAAAGAAAAAGCCTACGCGGTTCAACTTGTTCCTGAGAATTTCCTAAAAAGGCAGACATTAATCACAATTTCTGGTGCATTTTCGTACATCGATATCTTCACAAGACAACCTTTAAAGTATTGATTTAATGATCTTAGCGCAAGTGTTTAAGTTAATGAAAGAATGGGATGAGAAGATGAGGGCGAGAAATGTTGCAGTAGGATTAATCCGACAACTATGAAACCATCGACCTTTCTTTTTCCTGTAATATAAGTCCCCGCTGTCAAAATAAATACATAAGCTACTTAATTATTTATAAAGTGACCGAAGTAATAAAACTGCGCCAGAAATCCACCGGTGTCAATCGTGACAGTCAATGCGAATAGAAAGTTAGTAGCTCTACGACACTCCGTCGGCGTTTAGAAAACATGTCTAGCGTCTTGGAATACGCTTGCTTGCACTAGGGACATTCTTCAAGGCGTTTTATTCAGTCTGACGATGCATGCAACCAGCGGCGTAGTTGGTGAGGACATCGACAGAGGCCCACAGCCTTGTCTTCGGAGCATATGTACACATAATAGCGGCGCCTTACGCGAAAAAACTGCCGCTGCAAGCAAAATAAATGAGGCTCTGGACCGTGCCGCAGGAGCAGTGTTGGTTCATCCAGCGGGGACATGGAGTGGCGCGAGCCTGAAAACAGGGCTCCACCCTCACTACGCGGAAGATCTCTCATAATTGCACAAAGAACTGTTTTTTTTCTCCCTCTCTCGTAGGTGTTCCGGTCACATGCGCATTTTAAGCAGCGGAGCTGGTTATGCCAGCCGTTGGTAGTAATCCAGCAACCGAAATTGTCGTCATCATGAACTGCACATGCTATGTGCGTCCTCTTCTGATCTTTGCTTCGCTCCCAAAACACATGCGCCGATTTGTCCGGCGTGGGATCCAATAACCCTAATGGGAAGGTGAACAATAGAGAGAGAAAGAGAGAGAAAAGAAAGAAAGAAATAAAGAATAAAGGAAGAAAGAGAAAGTGAGAATTCTTGGCAAGAAAAAATTGTTCCCGAGTCGGGAATCCGAACCGCACAACTTCGATCCGAAGGCAAGCATCGTCACCACTGGGCTATGTCAGCACGCTCGCGAAGCATAACATAGCTTTTTATCGTATAGTGGGAAAGGGCGGGAAGGGAAGTGAGAAATAAAGAGAAAGAAAGGGGAAAACTTAAAGAGATATAAAGACAGAAAGAGAGAGAATCAAAGATTGAAATGGATAGCCATTTGATAATCGATCAATAGGTAATAAATTTCTGTGAAATTGTTTACAAATTCCTTGACATGCATGCTAAAGCATATTGTAAGCCAATTAGTAGCCAATTCATAGGTAATCGATAATCGATCATTAACCAATACATTTGTGGTAGTTACCATTGCTCAGGTAAGCATAAAGGCACATAGTACAAAGCAAATCGATAGCTAATCAATACATTTCCAGAACTTTGTCTTTACTACAGTGCAGACACTGCGCAAAAACGCGCGGAAAAATTCCCGCCCCTGGATAACCTTACGATCCACTCCATATTCTTCTTAGGGTACCGCTCGTGTGTGCGTGGCTGCGCGAACACGTCGTCTGGCCGCCATGCTACTTCTAAACCCACTCCGCACAGATGCGTAGGCGGAGCTAAAGCTATGACGTCAGCGTCGGTATCAAAGAGCGGCGCAGTACCAAGAAAGGGAAATGTAAACAAGAACGAGGAAGGCCGCCCATCTCCACTGTTCCATCAGGCTTGGAAGCGCTAGTGCAAAGCGCTTGTAAGGTTTTTTGTTTATGTACCGTAGTTGCCCATAATTGATGATGTCTCTATTACGGGCTTCTCAGCGAACAGCCATTTCTGACACGTCAATTTTATCTAGGTTATCGAGGCAACCTTTCCTTTCACGCTGCCACATTTCATCGTTACCCGGATGTGAACGAATGACCGTCGTTGCTGCAGGTAGCAACAGAAGTTTAGCGTACTGAACACGTGGATGGCGGTCGAATTCCCAGCATGGAGTAAGGAAACAGGAATGGCAATGGGCAATGCGAAAGGAATAAGGAAAGAAAGAAAGAAGAGAAAGAAAGAAAGAAAGAAATAAAGAAAGAAAAAGAAAGAAAGAAAAGAAAGAAAGAAAGGAGAAAGAAAGAAAAAGAAAGAAAGCTTGAACTTTCCCTATCCGGGGACCATGCAGCATTGCGAAGCGCGTACGTGCCGGAGAAATCGGTTCCGTTGGGCTCGTTGCAAAGCATAGCCGTGTATATCATAATATAGCAAGGGGGTAGAAAAGAGAAGTTGGGATGAGGAGGAGCATAGGTCGGAAAACACAGTCATGAGTCGACTCACTCAGACTAAGATCGAACCATGAGTCCGAGTCCGAGTGAGTTCGATTGAGGAAAACTTTGATGAGTCTGAGTCCGAGTGAGCCCTAAGTGCAAAATGTATTTGTTGAGTGGGTCTGAGTGAGCGCCACCGTTTATTGCCGACCTATCGCCCTATCTACTCATCTTCCGCATTACCACCGGCCTTATATCGGTTTACGTTTATACTCAAGTTTATTCACACATAGCTCAACGCACTAGCGTTCATGCGCCACCTCAATATTTATTGATCAAAGGCGTGAGTTAAGTTGGGGGGTGGGGGGTGAGGTGCCATGATCTGCCCCCGCAAATTCTTTCACGAGAAGTTCTTGATAAAGATATCTCGTGTGAGGCGCATATTTCATAAAAAGTGCCCGTATTTTAAAGTAAAAGATCAAAAGGCATACTGTACCAATTATATGAGAAATTGGTGTTAAAAAGCGTTGACACCTTGATCGAAAAAGCTAATTTTACGCTAACGGACTCATGAGTTGACTCAGTCAGGTTCACTCAGACTCAGATCAAGCCGTCAGTATGAGTCTGAGTGAGTCCGGCTGAGTAATGTTTTGGTGAGTCTGAGTCCGAATGAGTCCGGCTGAGAAATATTTTGGTGAGTCCGAGTCCGAGTGAGCCCTGAGCGGAAAATATATTATTTGAGTGAGTCTCAGTGAACTCCACTTTTTTTGCCGACCTATGAGGAGGAGTGAGGGTATGCCATAGTAGGGCGGAGGCGAGTGCAAGAGGAAGGGCAAGTAGGGGGTGGGAGACATGCAGGTGGTCAAGCGGAGAGAAGGAAGAGCTGATCAGCGGAGATGAGGAGCAGCGGCGCAGATGGCAGGCCGGAGTCGGGAGTGGGAGAAGCCAATGGGCAGCTGCAGGCGATGTGGCGTTACTCATGACGTCATAGCTTTGCTTTGCTTGGCACTCCATCGCTGCGCTCCACAGCTCCGCTGCTGTCCCATAGTGTTTAACACGCCAAGTCAGTTAAAGCACTGATACTTTTAATAATAATAATAATAATAAAAATATTATTATTATTATTATTATTATTATTATTATTATTATTATTATTAGTATTAGTATTATTATCATTATTATTATTATTATTATTATTATTATTATTATTATTATTATTATTATTATTATTATTATTATTGTTGTTGTTGTTATTATTATTATTATATTTAAACATAATGGTTGTCAGTGACGATTTGAGTGTTTTGTTGAGTCGGCAATTTTTCACAGCTTTACGAGTTGCCTTGTTTTATACAGCCTGGGTGTAAAAAATATACAGAAACGATTTAAAGTACTTTCTACAATGCTACTGGAGAGGGATGAGCTGTTCCAAGCGGTGGCCCTTGAATAAGCATGGTCGACGTGTGTTGCGGGCCACTCGTGCCTGTGCATTAGCGTACTTTCTAAAAAAACGTGGACGACTGAGAGCACTCAATGCTCTAACATGGGAGAGCAGTGAGCTTTGTTTTGCATGGATCTAGAACAGTACTTAAACTGAGTGGCTTAGAATAATATTGTTACTTGAGTGTTAAGTGATAGATAGATAGAAACGGTCAAAGTGCCAAAAGTCCGCTACAAAATGTTTCGCATTTCAAAAGCCGCACGTTTGCGCGTTATGACAATAAAGTTGTTTCCATCCAAAACAATAAAGTTGTTTCCATTACGCGTTATGACGCAGAAGTGCTAATATTTTTATTGCATACTTTAACGCAAATCACAAATGAGATTGGAAAATGGTAGAGCGTACCTACGAGGTATGCTTAGAAACTAACGTCCCCATGCAACGTGCGTTTATAATATTGGCTGCCCAGTGCTGTTTTCCGAGACCCGCCGACGACGCTCATGCTCGTTCTTTTTTATATTTTATTTGAAAGCATTATTTTTTTTAAGAATTAAAAATAGCATATTTATAGAAATAAAATTCCTGCCACCACTGCAAGATGTGTAACCTGCCTTATAATTTTCGGGGATTTACGCCACTGGCAACCTCGCTACCGATTGGAGCCACAATAGTAAACCTTTTACATTATCATCTACCTGTTCAACCGCTTTAATTTCTCCCTATCCAGCTGTGCGTATACTTACAGTGCTCAGCACTTACTAAACGCCTCTGAGCACTCAGCAACTAAGCCTGTGTTTCGTACAATACGTGAATAAATTAAAGTACTGTGTACCCTTCTACGTGAGAGCTGTTTTCAGCTGTCCTTAACAAAACGTCTATCGAAAATTTCTGATGGAGGTTACTGAGCGGATGCGAGGAGCCACAATAGTAAACGTTATATTTTATGTTTACTTTGTTCTACCGTCATCCTTTCTCAAGGAGATCAAGCGGCATTCCGCTAACTACGCCGTTGACATTTCTGTAAAACGCGACAGCGATGCTGGATGAGTAACCTTTCTGCCAAAACATGGCCTCTTTTAGCAAACCGTCTTATTAGGTTTCCCTAGCAGTGAATATTTCTTCCTTTTTTGATGCACAGAACTACGGAATACAGCAAGCGGTACACTTCACTTTCATTGAGAATCATAATGTTCGCTGCAGATGGCTAATAAATATATTGTCAACAATGGCCGACAACGCACACGACTGCGGACGCAAAGGGGTCGCATTCCTACTTAACTAAATTGCTTATACAATAAAAGAAAACTTATTAAGCCGTAGGCGCGCGAACCGCTGTGTCACGCACATCCCTACGAACGCATAAAATGCTACAACGTGTCGCTCGTTCAACACAACACGCTCGGTATAAAGAAAAGGAAAGAAACAACAAAACGCGATGTCATGGCTGGTTAAGCCTATATATAAGAATTTCCTGAAAAGGTAGACATCAGTTATGGTCCCCGGAGCAGGTGGCAATTTGCGGTGCTGCTGTCGTTGGTAAACCATTGCCTCGAACGCCTACGTAACCTCCCAGCGTCTATACCTCCGGATATCAAAAAAGTAGTGCTAGACTTGAAATTTACGGCAAGCAAGGATGACTTAACTATTAATAGGACCATCTCGAAGTTGGTATCGGCCATAAAGACAGCAATTGATAGAGTTATTATTGAGAATTTTCGGAGAACCATTGAGTGCCGGAAGAAAGCCTTGTCAAATCTATCTATCTATCTATCTATCTATCTATCTATCTATCTATCTATCTATCTATCTATCTATCTATCTATCTATCTATCTATCTATCTATCTATCTATCTATCTATCTATCTATCTATCTATCTATCTATCTATCTATCTATCTATCTATCTATCTATCTATCTATCTATCTATCTATCTATCTATCTATCTATCTATCTATTATTATTATTATGCCGACCGTATCGCCGTTACGTTGCGCGAAATCGCTTTATGCTTCCACGTAGCGGGACATGCTTTTTCAAGCTTAAGATGCCTCACCAAACGCGAATGGTGACCGTCGGCGTCGGCGGCGTCAGTGCGAGTGATGCAAAAAATATGACGACGTGATGAAGTCCCCATGGGACGGTGTCATGACTTCAAACATTGCAATAATGTACAACGTCATCACCACCGCTCTGTTACACCACATCATTACGTCATCACCTGAAATCGTCGCTTGCTCAAAGGTTTGCTGATCACGAAGGCAGTGAAAAATCAGGTGAGGGGCAGAATGCTTGCCATTCCGCTGATCCTGGAGGCGGTGCAAACGCACGTTAGGTGCACAATGTTTTCGGGGAGGGGACTGAGAAGGGCGATCGCACAGTGGAATTGACTGATAACGTCGAGTCCATCAAACGTGTGACTCTCACAGTGCAGCTGGTTATGTCTTGTAACAACTCTGGTCCCCAATTTTACAACCTAATACATTAATAATTGTTGAGGTTTAACGTCCCAAAACCGCGATGTGATTATGAGGGACGCCTATTGGAGGGCTCCGGAAATTTCGACCACCTCGGGTTCTTTAACGCGCACTTAAATCTGACTACAGGGGTCTCAGGCATTTCCGCCTCCATCGAAAGTGCGGCCGCCGTGGCCGGGATGCGATCCCGCGACCTTCGGGTCAGCAGTCGAGCACCATAATCTATAGGGCACCGTTGGGGGGAAGTTCATGTATTACTAAGTCAGCAGTAGGCCTTTCTTTCAAGTGTTACAGAGTATAACATGTTTCTTTGCGCATTCATTCTTCCTTTCCACGCCATCAATTATTTTGACTGCAGGCCCTTCCCCCTTTCCAAATTCTCGATCAGGCGTAAAAAGTTCGATTGTACTGACGTCACCCTCGGCGCTCTTTGTTGTGTTGTTGTTGTTCAAGACCATTAAAACATGTGCAAAAACTAGTAGGCACGAACGAAACGCTGACTTTCAAATTAAATTTCATTACAACAGGAGGAATCTTACATACATAGAAAAAAAAAACATAAAACACCCTAATATTTTCGCCGTTGTTGCAGAACCTTCACGCGTACTTCGTGGAGATGACCAATCTGCATCTTGGTGAGCGAGACAGATGCTACAGCGACACAGTCACTGCGGGATCGCCCCACTTTCTCAACTGATAATTTTCGCTGCAGTTTTATTCACGTTTAACCAGCTAGCACAAGCTTCAACCTTACTCATTTTTTGTTGTTTGTTGTTGTTGAGATGGTTCTCCCTGTTTCTCTTTACGTCGCAGAGGCACCGCATAGAGCTCGACCCAGCGTCCGGACTGTCGGCCCGCGTACTCCTGCTTCCCCAGTGGAGGAGAGGCGCGTCGAGAGACTCTCCTCACTTGACGCCAGTGTCTCTTCGTCAAACTTTCGCCTCGTACGAGCAGAATCAGGGAGACTTCAGAGTTCCATTTCCGGGTCACTACGACTTCAGCGCGCAGCGCGAGACGCAAGCCCTGGGAGACAGCGTAGCATACCGAGTCGTCAAGCTTAGACATACTGCAGGTTGTCGCAGAATGGCGCTCCACCTCTGGAGCTATAATGTCAGGATATTGGCGCTGCAAAACACCTACAGTTGAAAATTGATCTAACGATCTAACGGTCCAATTATCTCACTAAATTAGAAAATTCGCAAAATCGAGAAACGAATTTCTCGTTTCGCCGAAATTTAAAATTGTAATGTAGCGACACCCGAAAGCCACCGCGGCATGGTATTTGCGAATACGCGATGCGCAGCGCCTATAAGGGTGCCACTGAAAGCCGCGTAGCGGCGGCCGTTGGAACCGCTGGCGGGTCGCGTAGCAGGCGCCTCCTTTCACTGCAAGCATGACGGAAGTGCGCGCGTGCGATTTGCCGCTTGTGTGCGTCCCAAATAATTACTTTTGCGGCGATAGTGTGCGCAGAGGAGCCGCATTTTATAATAGTGGACATGTGTCCGATATCACAGCTGTGTCGGACGACAATGTCACCATACGCGCCAAGTGTTTGCCACAGACAAGCGTCAACAAGCTTCCCTACGAAGTGGAGGTCATCGTAAGTACACCGCTTTCTTTATAACGTCCCGATCACTAAGCCTGCGTGCGTTGACGCATGAACCAACGTTTTTTTTCTCGACACAGTAGCTTCGTTTACGTGCCATGTGTTTATATAGTAGATTTTGAGACAGCGCTGTCGCACCGGCGCACGGATTTCACAGGTGCGGCTACGCGAAGGGTCAGCGATGGTAAAACTTTTAAACCAGCACGATAAAATTGTGAAAAAATATCTTGGCAGCTTGCGCTAGTGGCGCGACACTGAATGACTGCGGAGCTGGTGGTCACCTAGCTTGTCAGAGCAGCTTGGCTACGTATTTGCTGGGTGTGTTCAGATAAGAACGTCGGTGCATGTCCGTCGACCCCTTGTAATTTCGCTGAAAAAAATCTATTTCGTTGTCTATAAGTGAAAGCAGGCGTTCTCTTATTATTTCGACCTTTCTTAAGCGAATTGAGCTGTTTATTGTTTATGTTCTTTCTTTTTTTTAGGGAGCAGGCGAGCGCGGTCGGGCGGCCGAAGCGCCACTTGTGCCGCCACGCACCGTTTGCGTTATCACGTTACCGACGTGCCATGGGGTCCTCTCAGTGGATCCTCTCCATCCACCTCCTTTGTGAGCCGTACGCAGGCACCGGTGATCGCATTCCAGTGCCATCATTAGGTAGAATCAGGGGCGTAGCAAAGGAGGAGCGTGGTTCAACCCCCCCCCCCCCCGCACAAAATTCAGTTTTGCTTGCTTATATATACACACTCACATACAAACGCACGCATGAACATACATAAAGTATGGTAGAACCCCCTCCCCCCCCCCCCCCCCCCGAAAACATTTTCTGGCGACGCCCCTGGGTAGAATGCAAGCGATTTCGTGCAACAGACGTCTGATTCCACGGCGCTTTTGTAAAGGAGCCGTCACGTGCCCCACATTCTGCGGCATTGCGCTTCGCGCCATTCGTTTTTCAAGAGAGCCTAGGCATCGCGTCTTATCAGTAATAACAAACTCATGTGCATTGTAGCGTCTACAACGCAGGCGAGGTGACCAAGTGTAAACGTAGTAGCGTTCGCTGAAGACGTAGCGACATAAATGGAGAAATGAAAACACGGCAATCTTTCTAACACTGCCGTAAACAAAGCGCGATTGCTTACCTTCTACGTCGTACAGCTGCAATCCACCGCCACCGTCACTCTCGCTCATGAAATAGCACCGGAAACCTGTAGATGTGCGTTCCTGCCGATTTTTTCGGTGTGTTTGAGCAGCCGACAACGCAGCACTTATTTTTCGGCATCACTGAGGCCCGACAGAGTCGTTAAATCACGATGAAAACACATCCATCCGTGCACTCGCGTAGACGCTTGCGGGAACACTGCTCGCCGGGACCCATCAGCGCTTCCGAGCCGTGGCGGCAGATGGCGTCGTCGGCGCTTTGCGCATCGCCTATAATACACGCGTGTGAAAAATCTGCAAAAGCGACTTGGACACACAGCCTCCCATGTCCGGGCGATGCAGACTACGTAGGTGGTTGCGTATGTAAAGGTATGACAATCTGCCGATATCTAAAGAGGCGGAGAGCGAATTCAGTGATAGTACGAGCAGGCCGAGCAAGCGAATCGCGTGGTGGTGATCGCTGTTATGTCATATAAAGCATGAAATAACGAAATCAATCGATAGGGGGAGCATTTACAGGGACAAAAATTAAACCACCGCAGTTCCAAGCGCCATCTGGTACGTAAGAGCGCTGCCCACTGTTCAGTCCGTTCTTCCGTGCATGGACGTGGCGTGCAGACTCCTCCGAGAAAAGCTAGGTCCGTAACTGTGGCGAATAGATGATTTAACGCGATAGCCTCACACCACACGCTGGAAGAAAAACCTGTCTGTGTTCGAAATAAATCGCCCGTTTTTAAATCGAAGGAAAACCATTCGAAAAAGATCATCCCACTTTTGCTCATTTATTTCAGGAAAAACTTCGTATAATCGGATATGGTGCCAAGTCATAATCATTCATTCGGGTTGATGAAAACATTGAACCTTACGCGCACCTACCGGGGAAGAAAAATATCTTCGATAGATCGGAAACGTCGTAAAATCAGGTTTTTTACGGAGTTTTAATCGTATATGAAGCCATACATTTAGAAACGCTGGTGTTCGAAGCCGGTGAAAGTACTGACTGGTCAGTAGTCAGCACGAAGACATCCTCAACAAACCTAAACGTAACAGTATTTTACTGAGCTTCGTATAACTTCTAAAGAAGAACGCACTGCAACTAGTCAATTTTTCGTCCTGCTACCCTATAAGAGAGGTTTCCAGTATTGGTGGAAGAGATGCAGAGAAGATATATAGTGAAAGCCGAAGTCACAGGAGCCGTGGGATGTGAAGTCGTATGATGCAAGTCGATAGCGTGAACTGATGTGTATGTAGTCGAGCGTGAGAAGGATGCGCATGCGCACAAGAGGCAAGGAGGATCAGAGAAAGTGAGACACTTAAATTCATTCAAGGAGAGAAAAAGGACGAAGGAAATTTATTACATTGTGCCAGACGCACAGAACGCCTCATTGTGCTCCGGTGATTCCCATATGCTCGTTGCTTTCGCCTTATGTGCAGCACGGTAGTTATATTGACTTGCGAAGGGTGAGCCCGTCTATCACACTAATGTACGGCAAAGCTCATATTTTTATTATGATTTATTTCTTACTGATGATGGCAACCTCACAATGTGTCGTTACATGCGTGGCATGAATACCATCAAAAACAAAAAAGAAACGTCACAATGTCTTGACAGGATGTGGGAATAAAAGCACTACAAAAGCTATTAGACAAGTAACACAGACTATAATTCATTTATATTGACTCGTATCTACATTCTTTTTATAAAAATAAAAAAATACTGTCATGCATGTGCGATAGCGCAACGGTATAAACCTCCCGAGCAAGGGAAAATGGAACGGGAATGCGTTTTGCTTTCCGCAGAATGCGTACACACCAAGATTATCACCAACAATGTATCTTGTTTTTTTTTAGTTTGTTTATTTCAGTGCTGCGCTGTAAAAATGCGCACTTCATCGATTTCGCGCCGTCTCTCCGGTCGTGTCTATAAAAACTCATAGTGCCCTCTGGGGAGCAGTGCTGTTTTTTAAAGCATTAAACTGGAAACCCTGGCGCCCATTGTATAGTGACGGAAGAAACGAACCAATCAGGGAGGACGCCAAAGCATAAAAGAAATATATTATTAGAACAACGTCTTTTTTTAGCAGCGGAGCTGATCTAAGTCGAGCCTACACCGTCTTATCGAAATTATGATAATGATTTTGATTATGATAACTGATGATGATTACAATGGTTATTCTGGAAGTGATGACCATGGTGATAAATGAAGATGATGCTCGAAGTGGTGAGAATGATGATGATGTTGACGATACTGGAAAAGAGACGCCTGTCGGGCATTTGGCTCAAGAGGTTCACGAACCCTGCAACGACTACGTTTCCGGCGCGGTCATCCTGCACGAGGATTCACACTTCATCGTGTTAACTTGGACAGTTGGGCCTGCGTATGCCGCGGAAGCGACGTGTGTCTTTGCAAAGCGCTCATTAGGTTGGGCGACCGAGATTTTGGAAGAAAAAATTCGGCAGATCCCACGTAGCGTGGGAATCGATGTTAAGCGAAGCATGCGCGGGATGGTGACTGTGGTGCAATTTTTCGCATTGAGCGAAACTTTACAGAATGGCGCTAGAGAAATGGGGAAATGGTATACGCACACTCATATGTTGCATATGTGTTATATACCATGTTGTTTACAGTTGCGTAACGATGCCAACAGCAACATGGGTGTTACCAACACCAGATGTGGTAAGCTGATATGTAGTGCTTATATTCTTCAATGCTGGACAGCACGAATTCGAACAGGACAAAGAAGAAGCACAGAAGCACAGCACAGGCGTTACTCGCAACTGAGCTTCATTATTGAAGGTTTCCCTAGATATGTCGTACGTGGCCGAGTGGCATGCGCCGGCGCGCTGCACGTACGTTACAGTCACAGTTGCAGTTGTTACAGTTGTGTTACAGTTGTTATGCTTATACATGTCTGTTATGACTGATAACGCACGCACGTTTCACGAACCTCTGTGTATGTGTAGCAGGTGGTCTTGACAGTTCTTGAAGAAGCTCATCATCACCGTGATAAGTAAGCACCAGCCCCTGGACAGGACTTGTATCCGATCCGTTCGTGATCGCGGCTACGAGGGGTCTAAGTGTAGTAAAGTGCGAGGTATAGTAGAGCTGGTGGAAACCCTGGATGCCTCTTACGATGAAATGATCTATGATGCCTCCTCTCCTGCACGTGGCAGGGAGGTCATTTGATGCCCTATCCACATCCAAGCCCTCTTTCACACAGTATAAGGGCCACGCGTTCTGGGTCTTGATAAGTAAATGTTGAAGACACCGTTAATGATGACAGGTCTGGTTCTCTGGGCAGATTTATCGTAGGGGAGCATTCATCCCGGTTCTTTTTTTTTTGTAATCCACTTATTCCATGTTGCGGACCACGTGGACGATTGGATGGTAGTTGACTGTCTTCCAGGCATGTTCTATCTTCAGCTCCCTCACTTTCCTTGCATCGGCCGCGGTGGTATAGCGGTTACAGTGCTCGGCTGCTGACCCGAAGTTCGCAAGTTCGATCCCGCCCGCGGCGGTCGGTCGCAATTTGATCAAGGCAATATGCTAGATGCCCGTGTACTGTGCGATCTCGGTGCACGTTAAAGAATACCAGGTGGTCAAAATTTCCGGAGCCCTTCGCTATGGCATCTCATAATCGTATCGTGGTTTTGGGACATAAAACCCCAACAATTATTATTATTATCACTTTGCTTGCGTGTCAATGTGTGTGTTCGCCGTTACTGCGCTGGTTGAGACTGTACCCCCTGTGGCACATACCTGCGTAACACTAACTCTGATATGCGGCTATGTGCCATACGTGACTGAGAGAAAGGGTTTCATGACGTATGCGACATGCATTTTGTGTGATTCATGTATATTCTGGTATTCATGGATTCTGGTATATTACAAGCTATGGAGACTGCCAGGAGAGCATCCAGACGTAGGCGGCTAGATAGATAGATAGATGGATAGAAACGGCCAAAGGGCCTGAGGTTGGCTGAGAAATGCTTCGCATTTAATAATTATACTCCATGAATAATGGACAACGCCCATGCAAACACCACAGCGCTTCTTGTAATCGCACGGCCTTCTTGAACCCGTATAATCAGAAGGTCCTTCCTGTGACTCTTTGCGATAGCAATTATATGGACAATGGTTTTTGCCGTCGCCGTTGCCGTCATGTCCATATAAAGTCAATATTGGTAGCATCGCTCCGCACATCGTACGCTCTACCCGCGGGTAAAAGGCCGCTGAGCGGGGGCGACGAACGCGGCTGTGGACAGATGAAACAAATCGGTCATTTCCGTCACACGGAGGGCGCATACGATAACACGAACCCGAGGGCAAGGCCTGCCGTCGATTGCTCCTCAAGCAGAGAGGAAATGTCCCACCTGTCTTTGCTCGGCCGAAGGAGCATCCATGCCAGAAGAGGGTAATTGGAGAGCCGCATCGCTTGAGCAGCAAGCGTGAATTCATCAGAAGGGCGTGGTCTGTTCGGCAGACATTGCCAGACGGATCGTATGCCTTTCTACGCACTTCACTCTGACCTCTTCGAGTTGAGCCAACAAACGGCACGTGAACCACTTCTCTCCCTGGAGTGGCCCTCTTCCCAAGCCGAGGTCAAACGGACGAGGTACAGTCGGGCTGACAAATTGAAACTGCGCGAAGAGATCACTTAAGAACATAGACACACGCGCACACGAACCGCAGAAGTATGACTTGGTAAGGTTAATTAATTCATAGATTGACCAGGAAAGCTTGAAATGCGCGAAGAAGACAAGACCTAAGGACATAGAAGCACGCAAACACACGAAGCGCAGCGTTGTTGTTGATTTGGTGCATACATTCAGCAGACAATGTTACACTGTGCGAAGAAGACAACAATTAAGAACATATAAACATGCACTATATCATACATAGCGTAGCTATGTATTGTATATTATAGTAAAGGGTGTAAAAAATCCCACCATTTCCCGCTAAAAGGGACCATTAGGCGATGCGAAGCCGGAGCACTTCCACGATCGCATTCCGTTGGCATTCGTTGGGCATGCTACCGACCTCACGTCGTGGAACGCGAAGAGGAACGCTACGCGCGTCTTGTCTTAACTCTAGCCTGGCCGTTAATTCTCACAGGGCGAGGGGGAACGCGGTCGACAGGCGTGTGAGGGGGGCAGCGTTGGAGAGGAGAGAACGGGGGAGGGGACGCGCATGCGCGGCGTTGTGCAGGAGAGAATTTCGGCATGTCTATCCCGCGTTTCAGAGGAAGAGTGGAACGGGGGAGGGGCGAGGGCTGGGGAGAGAATAAGTGGTGAGAGGGATAGAGGAGAGGGGAGGGGAGATGGGAAGTGGAGAGGGGGATGAGAGAGGGGATGTGGAGAGAGGGATGGGAGAGGGTGAGTGGAGAGGGTATACGCAGGCGCAGTATGGGTGGTCACGCCGCACACCACCACCACCACCACCACCACCGGATTGAACTCTGCCATAAGGTACTTCGCATCTAAATGAAGGGAGGGTGAGGAGAAGGGAGAGAAGGAGGGAGAGTATATCATAGTATTGCGGAGGCTAGTGGAGGAGGGAGGCGGGTTGGAGACATGCAGGTGGTCAAATGGAGAGGAGGTTCCTTCAGTGCCAAATCATACCCATGCTCGCCTAGCTTTGCATCCCTCTGCATTACTTCGCTGAGGCTTGGCATCAGCTCCTCTGTACAATAGTCTTTACGATGTTTTGTTAGTTAAAGTGCCGCATACATTGTAAAGTTACGCGAGATTGGATCCAAAAGAGTTAGCTGCTAGCCTTCATTCGTGTAACATTACAGTTTGTTGTTATCGCATTCATTGCTTCGCATTTGCCTCGAAACTGTAATTTTTAGATGCGAAGTATCTTAAGGCGGAGCTCAATCCGGTGGTGGTGGTGGTGGTGGTGGTGGTGGTGGTGGTGGTGGTGTGCGGCGTGACCACCCTTACTGCGCATGCGCATACCCTCTCCACATACCTCCTCTCCCCTCTCCCTGTCCACTCCCCTCTCCCCTTCCCTTCTCCACTTTCCCTCTCCCATTCCCCTCTACACTTCTCTCTCCACTTTCCCTCTCCACTTTCCCTCTGCCCTTCCCCTCTCCACTTTCCTTCTCCCCTCCCCCTCTCCCCTCCCCCTTTCCACTCTTCCTCTGAAACGCGGGCTAGACATGCCGAAATTCTCTCCTGCGCAACGCCGCGATGAGCTCGAGCGCATGCGCGTCCCCTCCGCTTCTCTCTCCTCTCCCACGCTGCCCCCCTCTCGCCCACCTGTCGACAGCGTTCCCCGCTCGCCCTGTGAGAACGGCCAGGCTAGATGGAAGATACGACGCGCGTAGCGTCCCTCTTCGCGTTCCACGACGCGAGGTCGGTAGCATGCCCAACGAACGCCAACGGAACGCGATCGTGCAAGTGCTCCGGCTTCGCATCGCCTCATGGTCCCCTTTAGCGGGAGATGGTGTAATTTTTTTTAACTGTGGAGCAGCCTAAGGGACCGCCCTGTCTTTGTCTCATGTCTGGCGTTGGGGTAACGCAGGTCTCGCGTTTGATACACATAAACTGAGCAGGCTGCACGTTTCAAACGTGAGCGTTGCCGAAGAGCTAATTCGTCACTCTGAGCCCGCGAAGCGACAGTGAAACGCAAGCGTCGAGAGTTACAGAGACGTCACTATGAGCCCTCTTTCCAACCCCTTATATCCTACCCCATAGCTGGGTACTGAAATTGAAAAATTTCGGTGGAATGGGGCTGGATTTCTCGCAACCCTCTTCGGCCCCCCGGCCACACCAGTGTCTGAAAACCACCACCCCATCGTTTCATTAGTCTGAGATATCAGTCCCGAAAGTCGGCTAAGCGAGTAATTCCAGGAGAAAATTTGTCTCAGCAATCATCGTCAACGCGAATAGCGAAACGGTGACTGTCCCACGTTTTGGTGCTCTCATCACTGCGTTGGCTCTGTGTACATTTAAACAAAACATGGCGCCGTGAGAAGAGTGTAAAACTGATTCGATTGATAGATCATGAGATGCATGTCATTTCCTACGTCCTCGCACAGATGATAAGGAAGCCGTTGGCATGGAATATTGACCATTTCATTATAATGCTACCAACTTCACCCCCTTCCCGTGTGCCCAGCTGAAGCCTGTGTTCCTTCCTGTCATCAGTGAGTTTCGCATATGTTGAGTAGAAGAGATTTCGCACTAAAGAGGTCAATGATAAAAGTATTATATCTTCCACTATGCGAGAACGCTATGCAGCTGTCGGTATATTAACACGAAAGTGTTTTATGCCGGGGTCCACCAAGACTTCAGTGACGTATTTCCGTCACGGAAATGACGTCGAAAAAATTTACACGGTCAGATGGCAAAGAAAAAATGTTCCGTCAACGGGCATCGAACCCACGACCGCTCGGTCCGCAGCAACAGATGCCGGGCACGCTATCCACTGCGCCACTGTCGCAGACTCTATAGAAGCTTTACAAGCGCGCCTTTTATATCTACCACTCTCCCGGTCGGCGGGGTGGTGTTACCCTCTGGGAGCGATAAAGTAAAGTAATTCGTCATTACTGTGGCCTCCGCAATTAACACCTGCAACACGTTACACGTCCGTCCCATTGGGCAACACACCGCGATGTGGCTATCTTAGCGCAAGCGTCGTAAAAGCGTCTCTGCGACGCGCGCCTGCCTGACCTGGCTGTTACACCGCGTTCCCCGCTCGGGCGCTCGCCCCGAGAAAAATCGCGGCCGGGGGGCGGCACGACGCGCTTTGCGTTATTACCCTTTAGTCGGGTTAGAGTACTAATCCGGCCGTGGTGTTCAATCATATTTTAACATGCCGCAGGATGGCGACCAAGTTCTGCGTCCAATATGCGACGCTCTTCTGGCTATCACACCTCGTTCTCCGATTACGCTTTCACCGTTTACTGCAGCTACCACAAGGTTTTGTGTGATCATTTAACATGGACGTTAGTCGTCCGGATGGAGATGTACCACCAATCATCAATATACATTTTGCAAACTTTCTTATATAAATGTACAGTAAACATTCAGTTACTTCTGTAAGGGCACGCTTTACTTTCGTGTTATTCCGATTCCTATGGCGGAGGGATCAACCATCTTTTTTCAGTGCTCAGCAGCTAAACGCTTCTGAGCATTCCGCAACTAAGCCTCTGTTTAGCAGAATACTTGAATGGATTGCGGTACCATTGTACTGTGTTATTGGAGAGCTGTGTTGAACTGTCCTTAAGAATACGTCTATGCAAGATTTCTGATTGAAGCACTCCATGCGGCGGGATGCTCATTGGAGCCACTATACGTTACAGTGTATGTTAATCATATTCTACCTCGATAGTTTCTCAACTAAATCATGCGGCTGGCCGCTAAGTAAGCCGTTGACATTGACATTTCTCTAAAACACAATACCTATGATCGATGAACGACGTTTCTGTCAAAACATTGCCTCTTTCAGCGAAGTGTCTTATTAGGTATCCCTGGCAGTAAATATTGCTTCCTTTTTATGCACAGAACTACGGAATACTGCAAGCGTCGCACTTCACAAACATTAAGAATCCTAACGTCCGCTGCGGATGCCTGATTATATATATTCGCAAGGGTCCGCCACAACGTACGCGACTGCAGACGCAACCGCGTCGCATTCCTACTTAACTATACTATTTATGCAATGAAAGAAAATTTATCAACCCGTAGGCAAGCATATCACAGTGACACACATATTGCTACGGACACATAACACTGCAACGTGTGGTTCATTCACACAACACGCTCGGTGCAAAGAAAAAAGTCACAGTTTCTCCGCAACGGCGAAGCAATGAATGCGATAGCAATAAATTGGAATGTAACGCGAAGAACGGAAAGCAGCTCGGAACTGCCAGCGCGTCGCTCGAGCCCAAAGGACGCACGAAAAGAACGTACACAGGACGAGCGCGAACTAATGCGTCACAGCTCGACACTTGAAGCGCGCTGCACAAACATAAAGCAGGACGCACGAAACGAACGAATATGTATACACAAGACGAGCACGAACTAATTGTCATAGCTGTTACTTATTTCTGTTTGAACAGGGTACTCTTTCGCAAACGCGGCCGCTGCAGCGAGCGAATAATAATAATAATAATATCTGGGGTTTAACGTCCCAAAACCAAGATATGATTATGAGAGACGCCGTAGTGGAGGGCTCCGGAAATTTCGACCACCTGGGGTTCTTTAACGTGCACCTAAATCTAAGTACACGGGCCTCAAACATTTTCAGCGAGCGAAGCGAAGCACCCCACTGGCCGACCCTTCTTTCCTTGAGATACGCGCACGAAAGGGACCACGCCTTGTAGGACGAAGAGCAACGGCATTCGCAGGAGCGGGGCGACGATCTTTAAAGCGCGCCACACGCGCGCACATCGCGCCATCTATGTGAGAAGTAATAAAGCATGCTGAAATACATGCTGTATATAAATAGCTCGCCGTTTGCAGGCTGGAAGACGGTGCTGTGGTGGCCTAACGTCTAACGCGGCGGGCTGCAAAGCGAGAGGTCGCCCGTTCGATTCCGCGCGTCGGAAAGTATTTCTGAATTATTTTTCTTGGTGGCTTTTCTATACATATACATACTTATACATATACGGTGAATGACAGCGGCGACGGGGACGGACATTTTCCAGCCGAGACTGTCCATATAATTGCTATCGCAATAAAACAAAAAGAAGAACAGAACTCGATGCCAGGCCTGGTTAAGCCTCTAAGGGCGTCCCAACTATCACGCAGCACGATATAAAAACTGCGTTACGCGAAGCAAACCTGGTTTCTGTTGTTCTCTTTCGTTCTTTCGCACCCCCTTTCCCCTTCCCCATTACAGGATGGCCAACCGGAGTGCCTCTTGGTTAAACTCCCTGTCCTTCCTCTACCTTTCTCTCTCTCCACTCATAGCGCACTGTAGCAGCCACTGCTTTATATTTCGATGATGGGGTATAATTAATTAGTGATAATTATATTTTAACTCGACAAGTACGAAATTAACTCGAAAGTACGACAATTAACAAAATGCCAATGAGGGATATGAAGGCTTGTTCAAGTGACATCCAAGTGCGTTATTTTCCAAACGTACTAATTGCGCGCTCATTTTTTCCGGTTGATAAATAAAGACCGCGAAATCCTGAAAGGATACGTGAGAAGACTGTTGCGCGCATCAAAAAACGCCAGGCCTGCGCTGAAACCGCAGCACAGTCACAGCGAAAGCTGGAAGAGCGGCGTTTCTAGAGCCCATTGTAAGCGCTCTTGAGGCTACTAATACAAGTACACTAGCAAGGCACCCACTACTCCATAAATCACAATATTTGTGAAGTTGGGAAGCACTTACTATGCCATTATTCGTCATTCTGCGGAGAAGCGAGGCACCAGCTACACGTCTGTAAGGCATTATGTGCACTTTGTTGACGCGACGACTGATGGCGATGAAGAATTAAGGCTCAGCCCTATGTAATGGGTTGGAAGCTTTAACCGGCCCACCAGTTATGTAATTTGCATTGGGTGACGCTTGGTTCCTATTTCCCTCTCCCGCCATGCTGTATAACATACGTTGACGCGGTGACGCGGCGAAAAGCGTAGTCTGTGCGGCATGGTGGTGCCGCTATTCCAAGGCCCCATTGGCACGAGCCATCCGTTCAGCTCTTTGGATCTGTCCAATTTCTCTATAGTATCTTTGAATCGTAGCGTAGCAGGGGTCTAGGTCGGTAGGGTTTTCTTTTGCAGAGTAGGTGGTGGCTTGGTGTTGTGTAATGCCGCGAGCCGCCTCTTACGCATGCGGTTCCCAGTCATGCCATCATGCCCCGGTGCCCAGGTCACAGTCTGGACGTATTTAACATTGGGGTCCCATCTAGTCCCAAGAAATATTCCGGGCGCCTGTTCTTCAATTTTGCCCTTTAGATTGTTTCTGCAAGCCTTTTGTGAGTCGGGAATGATGGTTAATGGAGCGTTTCTCGTGCATCCCTGCTTTATTGCAAGGCCTATGGCGACCTCTTCCGCTTCTGTTGTCAAGGCTCGATCTATTGAAGCACAGGCTGTAATTTTCACTCTACGGTCTGTGACTACAGACATAGCCTTCCTTGCATCGGCCTGATAAGGCGCAGCGTCAGTGAATCGCGCCGTGTTCATATATTTTTTTTTTCATTTTGTCATTATATTCCACCCTGGCCTTTCACCTCAAGCATGCAGAGTAGGATCCATGTTCTTTGGTATTGGCGATACCGTGTACCATTGTCTAAGTTCGTTTGGTACCTCTTTAGTTTCATGATGTTTTTTATTAATGCATCGCGCCCTAGTTTTGTTACTACTGTTCTTCCAGGTGGAATCTGGAGAAGACGATTGGCTTGTGCTTGTAGTTGTGCCTGAATTAGTTCTTCAGTTGTGTTATGAAGACTAAGCGATAATTGCTTGTCGTTTGAAGTATTCCGCGGTAATCTTAGGGCTGTCTTCTAGGCAATTATTATTATTTGGTTGGCTTTCTCTTTCTCTTCCCTGTTCATATTGTGATACGGAAGTGGGTATGTAATACGACTGCTGACGAGACTTTTGACCAGTCGGAGGGTATCTTGTTCTCTCATGCCCTTCCAGCTGTACGTTATGCGCAAGATCATGCGTGAAATCTGCTGTACTGCTGTTTTCAGCATATTTAGTGTGTATCTCTCATTAGCTTGCAGCCATATACCTAATATTCTTATGGCATCCTTCTCCGGAGTGATATTTTCTACTAGCCTGACTCCCAGCTTTAGAATCGGGTCAGTCCTTTGTGCTCTTCTCTTTGTGAAGCGAATGAGTTCAGACTTTTCCGCTGAGCATTGAAGTCCCCGTATCCTTTTGTACTCTTCTATGGTTTTAGCTACCTGTTGCAATCTACCTGCTTTCTCCGCTAGGCTTCCTGTAGTTGTCCATACTGCGATGTTATCTGCATCTACCGCGTGCTGCACCACTCAATGCGAAGCACTTGTTTACCAAACGGAAGCACGCCGATCTATCTATCTATCTATCTGGCCATTCACGTTTTGCTCCTTTCAAAATTTCGTTGACTGTCTATACCAAAACGTGAGTATAGCACGAACATGAATGATAGCCTGAGATCATGACACGCGTGTCATATGTACTACGTCATCACCAACATAAGAAGCAGCTCTGTTTATGTCATGGTGGCCTTTTAATTAACTAGCTACATACCACCCCACTGAGTCCTCGTGGTATTTACTTACATCCGGGAAATCTTCATGAGTCGGATAGAAGGGCCTTCGCGCAGAAGTGGTGCATGTACAAGGCGGTCGCTGTATGCAGCCGTCCTTACACTGACCATGCTGCGTAGCTCAAAACTCAGCAACGAAGCGTGGGCTTAGACCAAAGTGTGAATATTGTTTTGTAATAGTGTTTACTCTTTTACAGGGCTGGGCAGTATCGCGATACAAGAGTATCGCAATAGTATTTCAGAGATACTTTTGAATGTCTGTATTCTGTATCGAGATACATTTGAAAAATGTATTTGTATCTCAGTAGTCGCCGACTTTTCCGTCGAAGAGGTGCGGCGAGCTCTCCACGAACTCAATGGCCGTTCCGCCCCTGGCCCCGACGGCATCACCAACAAGCTTCTACGCAACCTGGACGACCCCTCCGTCACTTATCTCACAGACACCATCAACGAAATATGGAAAAAGGGCGAACTACCCGATGCCTGGAAACTCGCCCACACGATCCTCATTCCTAAACCGGGCAAGGCGCCGAGCCTAGATCACCTGCGTCCCATCTCGCTCACATCATGCGTGGCCAAGGTGGCTGAACACGTCGTCCTCAACAGGGTCGGTCGATACCTCGAAGATCACGATTGCCTCCCACACCACATGATTGGCTTCCGGTCAGGATTATCGACTCAAGACGCTATGCTACTTTTAAAGCATCAGATTCTCGACGGAGGTAACACTCAGGACACTCGTGCCATACTCGGCCTCGATTTAGAAAAGGCCTTCGATAACATCACACACTCGTCCATTTTGAAGGCGATCGCAAACCTCGGGCTGGGGCGTCGGTTTTACGACTTTGTCCGCTCCTTCCTCACTGGGCGCAGAGCCGTCCTCTGCGCAGGAGACCTGGTGTCGGAAGAAGTCGAGCTCGGACAGCGAGGCACTCCCCAGGGATCCGTCCTCTCACCGACGCTCTTCAACCTCGTGATGATCGGACTCTCCGAACAACTCTCAAAAATCGAGGGGTTGAACCACACAATCTACGCGGACGATGTAACCATATGGTGCTCCACAGGGTCGGATGGCTTCATCGAGTCCACCCTACAGGAGGCCATCGAAACCACCGAATCCTACCTCGAACACACCGGTCTCAAGTGTTCCCCCGCGAAGTCGGAGTTGCTGATATACCTGCCCAAACGCCGCGGCGCAAAGCCCAAAGGATGGCAACCCCCGGCCGAACGCAACATCATCCTCCACACCAGAGATGGTCGCGCAGTCCCCAGGGTAGACTCCATTCGGGTCCTGGGCATGATCATCGAGTGCCGCGGAACCAATACCCAAACGGTGCAGAAGCTCAAGACTAGGACTGATAACGCCATACGGCTAGTACGTAGAGTGGCCAACCGGCACCACGGCCTGAAAGAAGACAACTTGATGCGTCTCGTACACGCGTTTGTTCTGTGCCATTTCACGTACGTCGCTGCCATGCACAAATGGCTACGTACTGAGCGCGATAAACTGAACGCCCTTATTAGAAAGGTCGTTAAAAGAGCCCTCGGCCTCCCTATGAGCACTTCCACGGAGAAGCTCCTCGAGCTCGGCGTGCACAACACGCTTGAAGAGATCGCCGAGGCTCAGGAACGGGCGCAGTTGCTCCGACTCAGGACCACCAAGGCGGGCCGCCATATTCTGCACGAGCTTGGCTTCTCCTCGACGGCCGGGGACCCCCCAGAGTGGACGCCGGTTCCCCGTGAAATCCGAGATCTCATCACGATCAATCCCATTCCGCGAAATGTACACCCCGACTACAACAGAGGCAGGCGCCTTGCGCGGGTGACCGCCTTTCTCAAGCGCATAGACGTGAAAGCGGACGACGTCTCGTTCGTGGACGCCGCTGCCTATCGCAACAACCGAGCCTTCGCCGCGGTCGCGGTTTCATCCACGCAGCGGATCCTAAACTCCGCCACTATCCTCACCCGAGACCCCGAAGTAGCTGAGCAAGTAGCCATAGCCTTAAGTGTGCTCGACAGCAAACGAGAAGTCATCTACAGCGACTCTAGAGCGGCCATGAAAGCCTTCGAACGTGGCGTCGTCTCCGATCAGGCGTTACGCATCCTCCGCAGCGTGGATCCGAGTACTCTCAAGCATCACACCGTCATCTGGTTCCCTGCCCATCTCGGCCGGGTGCCGGGCGCCCCGTCCAACCTCAACGAGATCGCCCACGACGCAGCGCGCGCACTTACCGACCGCGCCGTCACAGGGAAACCTCATCTCGCCGAGTTAGAAGCCAACCGGGACGCACCCATTACGTATAACGACATCACAAAACACTTTTACCTTGGACGCCGCATTTTTCCGCCCCCGCATCCGAAACTTAACAGGCCGCAGGCGCTAACCCTACGCTTACTGCAAACGCACACATATCCAAACCTCGCCAAGCTTCATGTTTTCTATCCCGACGCGTACCCCAGCGACACGTGCCCCTCGTGCGGACACACGGCGACACTCACACACATGCTCTGGGAGTGTAGAAACGCTCATCCCGGCTCTACCTCACACAAGTGGGAGACGTCCCTCAGAAGCTCGCTTCTCGCCGACCAGCAATGGGCTGTCCAGCAGGCCCACGAGGCGGCCGCCAGATATTCTCTGTCGGTCCCTACGTGGGAGACGCCCGCTACGCGCTGAGCGCGTTCTGCTGGACGTAAATAAAGTTTTTCCAATCCAAAATCTCAGTAGTGAAATACATTTACGATGTATCGCCTGTATTGCGATACTATGCAGGACACGGTTATTTCGTTACTTTGTTTTTTTGTCGGAAATGAGTTGAGGCGTGTTTCCAATAGGGGAATGGCGTTTTTTTTTTCTTTTTGGGCAAAGGCGCGCCGCCGGTGGCCGACAGATAGGGCGGCGATGGTTTCCCCTCAAGCACAGAATGGTCCATGTGGGAAAGCGCGCGACGCCGCAGACGGCAGAATCGCGGGGGCAGTGTTGTCGGCCTCTGCCGACGAAAGTCGCTGTCTCTCAAGGTCACTGCAGCACGCCTAATTTTTTTCGAGTGCAAGCCATTACTTCGCGACCCCCCGCACGGATACCGCCTTGGAACATGCTTTGCAATGCTTCGCGTGCGTTCAGTTCTCAAAGCGGCGGCACTTCCAAAAGCAGTTCCCGTAGTCGCGGCGGAAGTGACTAGAAGATGGCTATCTTCGACGCGCTTTCAGCCACCTCTCGAATAGCAGGGTGCGTTCCTAATTGATTACATGCGTGAAACGGCCTTTTGTGGTAGCATGCTCCCCCACCGCCGGAGCCGACTTCGCCTGTTGCGGCTTTCTGAAATGGGTGCTCGTAGCGTCGGTGGTGGTGACAGCTTCATTGAAGCCGACAGGGTCAGACGGCTGAGGATTCGGAAAATGGGGACACACTTCGGATTCTGAACAGTCAGGACAACCCAAGCGAGGGCAGAAGCGTTTCGGTATCTAGATGACCCGAGAAGAGATCTCGCCACGCTGCAGGGCAATACGGCTATGAAGGCGATATTTATTCACTATAACACGGATTTGTGCTCGCCTTCAGCGGTGGACAGACTTTTTTTCTTTCGTGAGTCTTGTGCTGAGGCTGAACCGACGATGTTAGAAGACAGCCTATTTGAGAAGCCTACACAGCC
The DNA here is from genome assembly GCF_013339695.2 of Rhipicephalus sanguineus. Classification (NCBI taxonomy): domain Eukaryota; kingdom Metazoa; phylum Arthropoda; class Arachnida; order Ixodida; family Ixodidae; genus Rhipicephalus; species Rhipicephalus sanguineus. The sequence continues at coordinate 97,812,056 of NC_051185.1, read as the reverse complement.
ACCTACTCAGCAAAGCAGATCTTCAAAATAAATGTGTGCTTTTTCTAAATTCACTGGTGTTCATTAGCGATTCGAGTGATTTGCTTAAAGTGTGTTATTTCTAGCATAGCTTAGTTTGTTCGCCAAATATGTCGATTTCGGTGTCCAATCCTTGTTACGGTTGCTGTGAAATAGTGTATTATTATTGCAATTGATACTTGTAATTATGTCATTATTACTAATTATGCACTTGGTGTAGCCCCCTCCCCTGCAATGTCTTAATGACGCTGAGGTTACTGTAATAAATGAATAAATGAACTGAACTTTTCGATGCGCTGTAATTTTAATTACAACATTAGGCTGCACTAATAGGTGTCTTTGCGTAGTATGAGCATCCTTGAAATAAAAAAAAGTATTCCAGTATCTGTATCGCTGTAACTCTATTCCGGAATACTTTTTTCGTCTTATTGCAAAATTATCTCCGAATTATCACATTACGTTAAATACAAATGTATCTCAGTATCTGTATTTTAGGCTTCGAGTCCATGTATTTCGATATCTGTATTCCGGAATACTCTTCTGAGAATCTCTGCCCAGCCCCCTGCTCTTTTATGAGAGCGCTGTGCGCAGCTGTCCTCTACATTTCGCGAACAATGGCCCTGGACCGGCATTACCATTGGAGCCACTTAACAGGAAACGGTGTACTTAATCCTTATCCTCTTCTACCGCCATAGTTTCACAGGTCAATCATGTGGCTTCCCGCTCACTACAGTGTTGATATATGTCTTAAACGGGATACCGATAACGTATGAACAAACTTCCCAGCAAAGCATTGTCTTTTTAGCGAGGTCCCTTACTAGGTCCCCTGAGAGTAAATTTCACGTCCTTTCTTCTCACTCGGCATTAGGGATTACAGCGAGAAGCGGACCTCTCTCGCATTGAGAATCACACTGTCCGTTACTGGTGGCGATTAATGGAAGAAGCAAAAAAATCACAGCATATCCACGGAGTGAATGATGATGAGTGGGCGAAACTGCGGAGGTTCATCGGTAAACCGTGAATCTTACGTGAATTCTGCCCAGTACATCATCACCGACGTGAGATCGGGCGCCTTTATACTAAAGGTTCGATGAGAGTTATGACGACTTGCAGCTCACTTTAATTTTACATGTACGCTGTGAATTTTCATTGTTTAATCACGCACAGGAGAAATCGCACACACGCATTACCTTGGAGGTCAAACTCCAGTGCCTATATATACGGGGTGGTCAGTGAACGGTTGTGCAGCGCGAGCGGTCGGTTTTTTCAATCAAGACGCTGCCGCGACGCTGCCGCGCGATGCTGCCTGCGTCGGCGCCGCTGCGCCGCGAGGCAAGATATGGGGGGGGGGGAGCGTAGGAGAGGAAAGGGCGATACATAGCACGTGCTCTCGCCGCGCATTGTCTATAGGGAGCCTTCATGTGTGCACGCCCCCTTCGTTTTTAAAGGAGCACTGACACAAAATTTCGAAGGCGAGATAATGAGTGAAATAGATGTATGTGCAGCCGTACACAATGTATACGAAATATCAAGGGCCAATATAGCCTAGAACATATTTAAAATCAATTTTAAAGTGCATGCCGCGCGACTGAGCGAGATGCGAGCGCTTCGCGACGCCGACATCAACGCGGGCGATGCGTAAACAAACCTACGTCACGAGTTTGTGTTGGCAGGTGGCTGGTTGTGCCCTTGCGCTTGTGCCGTGCTACCTGCCATTTCCTCCTCCGTGCCTGCGGCTTTGCGTGTGCTAGTTGTGTTCTCTTTCGCTGTTCGCTCGTCGTGCCCGTTAGCAGATGTTATGGTCCGCTCACGCTAGCGGCAACCCTGCCGCAACGGCGCGGTGCCGCAGAACGTCGGCCGTCGCCGCACGCGCGAGAGCTGTCCAACTTGCACGGCAAGCTTCGCGCCTCCGAAAAACATGACAGCACTGCCAAAAGCGGTTGTCGTCCACTTCGAATCTATCAAGTGGCCGCCGTGCGCTCTGTGACGTGTAAATTCCGAACTGATGCTTCCATTTGCTTTAGATTCATGTCCTTAAGCTTCGACAGCAATGTGTTCGTCCCAATTCCGCGCCGTTTTTGAGAGCCATAGTCACATAATCGATGCTGTAAGCTTAGCGAGTCGAGATGGGCGCTTCCGAATGCTCGGAGGACATAGATTACGCGTTTGTTAGTTGTTTCTAATCCTTCATAGCTGGCGCCACTTGACCAGGTTCGGCGCCCACCGCACACACGCTCGCGCGCCGCCTACGTCACAATTTTGCGTGTTCACGTGGCCAGCTGTGTTTTCCCGGCTTCCGGAGGACGCTGCCCAGCTCGGTGCTCTTTCAAACCGAAGCTACGACTGGGCGCTTTGAAAACGTCTCTAAATAAATAACCGTCGCGCACTCGCGCAAACGAGGTTTGCAGCCGTGATAAGTGGATCATAAGCTATCTATTGCAACAAAAAGAACAAGGTGCAAAATTTTTGTGTCAGTGCTCCTTTAAGACTGTGTACACACTACTACGACGGGGACGAACGGGTGCCGCTATAAGGAGCTTCGCCCCTAAAACTGAGAAGGGGACCTTCCGTAATTCTCCGTAAAGCCTCAGTAAAGCCTGAAGTCGGCCATATTCACTGAGCACATTCTCCACCCTTGTTTACTTGCGAACAGCGCTGTAGAAGGCACGCGTCTCTCTCCGACTCGAAAACCACGTGGGCTGCGCGATGCCGTGGCGATCCGAATCCAATGGAGCGGAACTCAAAACGCTGTGCCACCGTGATGTTACGTCATTTTTAGTCACGCGAGTAGTTCATGGTGTTACATTAATCTAGTCAGGTGACTAGGTAATTATTTATTTGTCTTTTTATTTTCAGTATACTGTCAACTTGTAATGGGGTTTTTGCATGGGGGGACACTTAAGGCCAAGGGACAAGGAATCACGATAAAGAAATTTTACAATGCAAATGTAGGTACAGTTTATACATGGATGACTGGACATAGATAAGTAGCTCGTAACATACATGCTAAACGTGGAAATTGTGCATAGGCTACACCCATAGTTGAGCATCAAACAAGCAGTAAATTATTTAGAAATCAGCCTTACAATGCAAAGCATCTAGCACCCGTGTGTCATACATTCGTCAGATCGATGTTCTAATGGACAGCTCGGCAAGTTCTAAAAATTTTTGGACTGTCTTTTGCAACACAGTTGAGGCGTCTAGCGCGTTCCACACACGCATTGATAATGGAAAAAAGGAAGAGTATGAAGTGTTGTTCATGCAAAAGAATTCGAATGTAACCTCACCCCCCCCCCATTTACTGTAACCCCCCCCCTTATGTAATGCCCGGCAAGGGCCTCTAGGGCATGTGAACTAAAAAAAAACAAAGAAATATGCCTAATTTGGTTGGGAATAGCTAGTATTCGAAGTTTCGAATAATTCGACATGACTAAAATCTAAAAAGCGACAAAGCCCAATGCTGCAACTTGGTTATGGGGGGTGGCTAAAACTAACGCTAGCGTCACTACAATACAGTGGCGAGATGAGCCGTAAACACCCTAACATCACGACGAGAGATCCTGAAGCCAGGTCATGTAAAACAGCTTGTGTTTCTGCATGACACTTTGTATTCCTTCGGTAGCAGTCACTCTCCGCATTATGTGCTCCAAGGCATGAGCACATTTCATTTCTTTGTTCTTTCTTACAGTTCCCATAAAACATTGAAATTCCATATTTGATTGGATATTCGATGTCTTTGGCCACTATGCGGCTCTATTTGATTTAATTTTAATTGGAGATGAAATCGCGCTGTTCGCACTCCCTTAAAAACAACGTTTTTGGGGAAACATTTCCTCTTTTAGCAAAGTACCATATAGGAACCCAGGAAAGTAAAGTTTTTTTTTTGCTTTCTTGCACAGATCTATGGACAACAACACTTCGTGTATTTCACTCTCATTGAGAATCGAAATGGCCGCTGCCGATGGCCAATTAAACACATTCGGATGGATCAGCCACAATGTATACGGCAGCAGACGCAAACGCTTCGCTATATTACTTAACTAGAATATTTATACGCTGAGAGAAAATTTATTAATTAGTAGGCCCGCATAACACATTGTCACGTACATCACAAACTCGCACGGTCTTTTATGCGTTTCCTAAGATGACTCGAAAACGAAAGCCATCTTCTTTTTCTATTCAGTCGATTGTGTTCATGGCTCCGTCTTTCGAAGCTTTCTACACGCAGCCTGGTTTTGCATTACTTCCGGGATCAGAGACATTGCAAGCCTTCTGCACCTTCTATGCCTCCGGGCTCTGCGCCCCTATGACCAAGCGAGATGTGATGTGATGATGTCATCATGTAACGTTATGTGATGTCATAGTGACGTAACAAATTTTGGCGACTTCTGGCGTCATGAATACATCATAGGGGGAGGTCATCAGATCATGATTATTTCTCGCGTGAATCATGTTAGCGCAGACGCCGACGGTCACATTTCTTGTTTGGTGGGACATTTCAGGCTTTCGCCTTAATACAGACGCTTACAAAAACAACTTCTTAGGCATAAAAAAAGGAAATAACAGAGTGAGAAGCTATGCGTGGTTAAGCCTATATATGGAAATTATCTGAAACTGTGGTCATCACTCATGATTTTGGGTGCAAGTGGCAAACGCAAAAACCTTGCTGTACATAAATTCAGTGTTTCTGCTCGCCTTCGTATACTGTGACCACTGTGACAATGATGAAGGAATTAGACTTATGCGACTGACCGTAGTACAGTGTACAGATAGCATCCCTCTACAACGCCCTCGACAAGTTGGACTACAGACCTCGGTCGGAATAATTCTGCGCATTTTTTACAGGATTCAACGTCGCAGATGAACGCCGTGCAATCGCTACAGCTCTTCTTGCGATCAGCCTGCCTTTCTGAAGCACCGCAGTTAGAACACCCATCGTGTGAGCGTTTTCAATCTTCTTTCTCCTCTCTGTGTTCGTGTTTTTTTAGGGGCGAAGCTCCTTAAGGCGGCACCCGTTCGTCCCTCGTAGTCGTCGTCGTCGTAGTAGTAGCAGCAGTAGTAGTCGTAGTACGTAACAAGTCTTACGCTTTGACCTCTAAGGTGGTGCCGGTGAGAGATTTTTCCTGTGCGTTGTTGAACAATAAAAAATTCGCAGCGTGCGCGTTAACTAAAAGCCGAATTCTTCTGTCTCTCATTCCCCATTAGCAGCCATTGGCATGTTCCAGTAGGAAACGTTAGTAGAAGTAGAAGTGTAAGTGTTAGCTAAAAGCCGACTTCTTCTGTCTCTCATTCCCATTAGCAGCCATTGTTTACCTCCAAGGTAGTGCCTGGTGAGATTTCTCCTGTGCGTGATTAAACAATAAAGATTTTGTTCAAAACGCCGTTGATTGATGAACTAAACCAACGAAAGACGCCAGATGTTTTGTAAAAGCAAAACGAAAGAACGCCAGATGTTTCTAAAGCAAAACGAAAAGACGCCAGCTGCTTAACGAAAGACGCCAGATTTTTCTAAAGCAATGGTTTTCTAAACAATGAAAATTCACAGCGTACATGTAAAATTAAAGTGAGCTGCAAGTCGTCATAACTCATCGAACCTTTAGTATAAACGCGCCCGATCTCACGTCGGTTGGGCAGAATTCACGGAAGATTCACGGTTCACCGATGAACCTCCGCAGCTTCGCCCACTCATCATCATTCACTCCGTGGATATGCTGTGATTTTTTCTCTTTTAATTTCTGCGTTTTTTTTCTAACCCCTAACGGCCCTGCCCAGTGCAAGGTAACAAAGCGGATGCTAATATCTGCTTAACTATCCAGCCTTCCACTCTCGCTCGCTCTCTCCCTACGTAACATAACATTTAAGTGATTGATTTTATATAACATTAGCGGACGTGCTTCAGTACACTGATGTCCTCAGAAGTTGAAGCCGAGAAATGATGCAGTAGCAGAGATTTAAAGGCTAGCAACAGCATCTTCGCACAACCACCACACCACCCCTACCCTCCCCCCCCCTCCTCATTCGGAGATATCAGTCCACAAAATGCGCTAAGCAAAATATTGCACAAGAAATTGACTAATGCTAATTAGCGTCATCAACGCGAATAACTTCACGTTGACTCTACGACACATCATGTGCGCTGTGAAAACACGCCAAGTGTTTTCAAACACGCCTGATAAACCTAGTGTTTTCAAACACGCCTTAAGGCATGCACCAGAGGCCCAAATCTTGCCTTCGGAACATTTGCAACATTTCTGATCATGTCTTGCCGGTGTTAATATGCACCGCTTTGACGTCATCGGTGTTGTGTGCGTGCGTGCGTGCTTGTCCCACCGCCATAACACGTCACTTATCCAAAACCCATCTTGCAAGCTAAGGAAATGCTTCTGGCATTTGAAAATGTTTAAGTGTTGCAGTTAAGATGATCGCGGTATTCCTGACACACGACGAAGGCAATTTGTTGACACGAACGAGGATGTAAGTTCGCGGCGCAAATTTATTTATTTATTTATTTATTTATTTATTTATTTATTTATTTATTTATTTATTTATTTATTTATTAAGACACTACAAATCGGTCGAGGCATTACTATGGAGGGACGGGGGATATGACAGAGGATAGAAAACGCGAGTAATCGTTGTAAGCTGAACATATCAAATCTATAAAAACGAACAGTAATCACACAGACTACCTTCTGGAAGCCAGAACACGCTTTATCACAAGTAAAAGTCATCGCAATGTGATAATCTCTCGGCCATCTCTCAACACCATGGCCTGACGCAGTAAGTTCGATTATCAAATGCTTCAGACAAAGAAATACTTTTGTTCGGCAAGAGATTTTGTGTACGTTTCTGTTAAGGTCATGTCTATGGTATACGAAGGTCACTGGTGTTAGAACACTGCTGTTATTTGCGGTATCATTCCCATCAATTTGGTTTAAAAATGAACAGTAGATCAAGCTTTATCCGGGTGGATCATGTTCTTCAAGTTGGTGACGCTAGTGTTAATCTAATACTAGTCAGTTACAAACCACGTTGCATTATTTTGGATTGCTTTCAACTGATTAGCAAGACTTACAGAGACGAAGTTCCATACTACAGCAGCATATTCCAAGATAGGGTGAACGGGAGTTTATAATAAATATCTGACTTCACGCGATGCTCTCCTGCAGCTTCTTCTCAAAAGTGAAATACACAGCTCGCTTTAATTGTTTCCTAGTTTATTGGCTTCGAGGAGTTACGGAGTCGCCCTCTATCGGACGCGCCTCGACTGCGTGCTAGGCAGGATACCGCTTGCGCGCTCCCCATAGGTTTTGCTGTTGGCGCTCTACAAAAACACCTCGCGGAAGCCCTCCAGGGCATTTCTGTAAGTACTTTCGAAATGAACTGTGTTCTTTACTGTCAAAATAATCATTTTCGACGAACTGAAAGCACAAGATAGTCTACAGTCGCTGTCTCTTTGCAGAAAACCGAGCACCCGCTTCACGCTGTCACCGCGTTGGAGACCCATGAACCGGCTTCTTGCGTGAAAGGTAGTCACTCGCTGAGTGCAAACTATGTGAAATATCTCGTTAGAGTAGACTGCCTGTATAACCAAACGGAGCATATCAGAAAGAAGCCTCAAGCCAGCGATCGCACGGGTTCGCGACGACTGACGGTGCATCTGCATCTATGATCGTCTGCGTATATATGTTCGTACTGATGGTTTCGCTTTTGCTACGAGCGCGTTTTGGCACCGCGCTGTGAACTTTAGGCCGCAAAATATGATAATTTGTGAGTAAACAAACAACTACTGTTGCGCGGACGCTATCACAACAGTTCAAAAACAATTTCCTTACAACTGCGGCTTCGGTGCGCATGGCAACTTTGTGATCTGCCGTCCCGACGATTCAGTGTTTTTTTTTTTTTCGGTCTATATTCGTGTACGTTTCAATGTAATTTGACAAGTTGTCTCGCACTTCGTATTGATCGGTGTTCTCAGCGGGCAAATGCCGCTGCTTCTGTTTCTTTATTTAGCGCATTCGTTTCGTTTGGTGCTCACACAAAACGTGAGCAAATGCGACGCCTTTTTTTAATGCTCCTTAATTATCGTTCCGTTTGCATTCCAGTGAACTTGCCGCTCTCTGTCATCAACAAATTCATAGACCAAAGCTTCACCACTTCGAGATTGCTGGTGGAAGGAGAACCAGTCTACGAGACCGAGCATGTAGTAGCATGCGACGCCTAGGAAAAGAAAGCAAATACAGTAACGTTTGCCGGATTTGTTTTGCAAACGTCGGCTGTGAAGTAGGACCCACATGAACTTGAAATAGCGGTTAATAAAATAGAAGGTACTGCAGCAACCAGCAGCCGCAAAACAGGATAGAAATTATTTGGCGTACCCCAGCAATTTTGGCAGCAGTGTCGTGTCTAACGCCAACAGGGTGGCATCTTTCCCACGTAAATAACGGAGGCTCCAAGAAAATACATGGGGTTCCGGTGGGCCGGTCACGGAGGCAATGCAAAATTTATGTAGCTTATGAAGCAAAGCATGCCTCATCAAATGGGAAGGTTGCCCGTCGGCGGCGTCAACACGAGTGATGCAAAGAGTAATCGTCACGTGATGGTGTCACTATATGACGTCATCATGACGCCACAGATCGCCAATATATGTAGTGTCATTATGACGTCACATAATGTGACGTCACATGATGATGTATTCACACGTCATGGTCACTTTGCATTGCCTCCGTGATCGGTCACGGAAGCCGTGCAAAACCGCGTTAGGTGCAGAACGCTTTTGGAGGGGGGCGCGGGAGAATCAGTACATCGACTGACAAGAAGATGGCTTTCGCCTTCTAGTCATCTTTAACGATTGCATAAGGGACCCTGTGCGTTTTTTAATTCAACGTATCTAAACAATGACTTGCGCATCTGCAGCCGATTTTGTGGACGCTGAGCACGGGGCTGACGATCAAGAGGTCGCACGGGAGGATACTGAGATGGTATCGCACGTGGTAAAAGGTAGCGCTTTTACCATCCTGTGGCAGATAAGCATCATTTGCCGGCGGGAAGCGCGCGCGAGCCATCTTCTCTGTGCGCGCTGTCTGCTACGTCACCGAGCATCGCAGGCCCGACGCAGTAACAAAAGTCTTTGTCGCGGAAGTGCTTGTTGCACACAAGACTCGCAGCGGATGGCTACTTGCCGGTTCTTAGCTTTACAACCCATGCTTCACGCTGTTTCTTGTCCCGCGGTTACCAGTGCAGGCTGACACTGGGTTCCTTTGCGTAAGCGCGGCACTGCGGCACCGAGCGGTAGAGCCCCATGTTCGTCGCCTTGGAGGCAGCCACTCTATTACAATGGTTTCAATTGAATAGAAAATGAGAGAAAACTTCCGAATTTGAACAGACCGCAGCGCATGTGGGACTTGAAACTCGTTTTCAAAGCACGCGGCAGTGCGCCACAAGCAGCCGACGCGGCCGCTGAGACCACGTGATCCTGCCAAGCGCGTCACGCCGACGGTGGCGCCGGCGTTTCCAGTGGTGGGCCTCGAGGCCAATACGACTGTTACATGTTAGGTTCGATGAAAATGCAATGCCTTAAGGGCGGCGCAAGCTCTGAAATTTACGGCAAGCAAGCATGACTTAACTATTACTCGGCGTTCATTTCGACATTCGAAAGTACAGTAAAGCAAATAACCGAGAACCTAATCAGTGAATATGAACCGGCCCCTGCAACACTTTTCCAAGTAAACATCGAATCACCACAATCTAGGAGTTTATAGACTCACAAATACCTTTCCGCAACAATGCTTCGAATGCGTCAAGCATAGGCTGAGTTACAGGGATTTGTGTCATGCTCGCAGCGCTCTCTCTTCTTGAATCCCAACGGAGGGAGCTACACTGGGAGGGATGACACGAGGACAGGAAGCTACGTCAGCACGCATCATGACACTGAGCACCTCAGACAGGCGACATTTGGCTCACATGTTCACGGGAGCCTGGACCACAGATCGGCAGCCTCTTCTGAATACAGCTGAAAATAGATTTAATGAACTGATGAGCACTCTCGAAGTATTTTCCTAAATCGGGGAGTTCGTGAAATCGACAAAGACATTTTTCACGGGAGCCTATTCCACAATCGGCAGCCTCTTCCAAGAAAAAAAAACTTTCATGACCGTAGGCCAAGTACTACACAGCAAGATTTTCTGCTAACAGTAACAGTTTGACATTGAGTTTGGTTGCTTGAAGAAACCGGAACAACGTGCTGTCGTCCCATCTCTTCTTCTCCTTTTTATTTCTTTTACATCCCTTCTCCCCTTCCCACGTGCAGGGTAGCAAACCGGAGGCTTCTTCTGCTTACCCTCTCTGCCTTTGCCCCCCTTGTCCTATCTTTCTGTCGCCCGAACACGGAGCAGCCCATGTTTGGGCGACGCGCGCCAGGTAGACGGAAACCTGATGCTATTGTAGACTACCGATGTGCAAACGTGGGGAGAACTAATGCAGTCATCGTACGAGGAGGCCGAACAAGTATTTAGCGAGATGACGAACACATCCACCTGGGCGCAAAAACTATGAGGTAATGAATGTAGCCCCAGTAGTGGTCCTGTGAGAGCTTTTACAGAAACTCCAAAGCCAGTGCCCTCCAATTAGGCTAGGGGTCGTGATTAGTGCAGTTAGGTGTTTTAACGCTATAGCGTTAGAGCGCACACTCCAAGGAGACCGCTTTTTTCAAATTGTATAAAACGTAACGCCTTTCAAACTCGTTTATTACAGGAAAGATGTCCTTAAGTCAGGTTAATTGCAAACTTACCTGACTTAATTCGGATTCATAACATTGTACCCTATGGGTACCGGCCATGGAATGGAAATTTCTTCGTTTGATTGAGAAAGTTCTAAATTGGGTATAGTTAGATCGAGTTTGAATTGTATATTCTATAAATATTACGGGGATTTTTTGAATGCGAAGCACTTTATTTCGAAACAAATGCGCTTTTACAGTATCTATCTATCTATCTATCTATCTATCTATCTATCTATCTATCTATCTATCTATCTATCTATCTATCTATCTATCTATCTATCTATCTATCTATCTATCATCCGCTAGCGTTTTTCTCCTCTCATCATTTCGTCCACTCTGTCTGTTATTCCAAAGCAAGGCATGCCATTACATGAGTACACCACGAACATGAATGATAGCTCATGGCATGCACGTCATATGTACTTCCTTATCGCATATATGATAAGCCGCTGTGTTAATGTCATAGTGGTCATTTGGCTGCTTTGCTACATACCAGCCCACTGAATCCAGCTGAAGCTTCGTGTTCTTTCCTGATATCCGCGAAATTTCCACGGGTTGAGTGGAAGTTTATTAGCCGAGAAGAGGTCAGACTTTTACAGTACTACATCCGGTACTATGCGAGGGCTGCATGCAGCTGTCCTTAACACTGGCAGTGCTCGGCAATTAAAGCTGTGTTTAGAAGAAAGCGCGAATGATTTCCAGTACTATGCACTCGACTATCGCACAGCTGACCTTAATAGTAGGCCTATCGAAGGTTTGTTAAAGAGCGCTACCTGTTAGCCACTGCAAATGGGGCCACTCAGTTGAAAACGGTACACTTTATCCTTATCCTGTTTTACCGCCACAGTTTCTCAACTCAATCATGCGGGTTCCCGCTATACTACGCCGTTCATATTCGTGCAAAACGCAATGCCGATGGTGCATGAATTAACTTTCCTGCAAAGGATTGCATCTTTTAACAAAGTGTCTTACTTGCTTCCCGAGAAAGTAACCATTTTTTCCTTTTTTCTTGCAGCAAGCTACGGATTAGAGCAAGAGGCAGACCTCACCCGTGTTTAGAATAACAATGTACGCGGCAGGTGGCAATTAAATATTAGATGCGAAGCAGCTCTTTGACTCACGTGTGTAACGCCGTGCGTTACGTGCGTCCGTACGAATACGCCGCAACGCGTTCCCCTCGCCGTAGGTGTTGGAGCGTTGCCAAGTAGGTCACGCCACAGCTTTGCGTTGACGTCACGCTGCCCTCGCACGCTTCCCTCGCAGGTGCGCGCTGACGTCACTCTCTCCCTCACCCGCAGCATGCTCGCCGCAGCTGCCGGCTGCTCCGCCCGCTCGCAACACCTCTGAACGTTTCACTTCTCTCTCGCTTCACCCGTGGTAGTCAAGGCGAAACGCGCGCCTGCTCCGGTCCAGCGCCCGTGTCTCGACTCTGAAGAAACAACGACTACGAAGTCTTGCCAAACGCTTTAATGAAACTTACACGAAACCCAAGCCGCCTCCCGTGTCTTTGCGTTTCAAACAAACGTTTACTCCAGTAAACGCTACACCGAGTTTCGCTTCAAACCGTTCTTCCAGCACCCGCGTCGACGCTCGTTTCAACCGGGTCAACGCCGTGCGCACCGCTGCTTCGCATCCCATCAGGGTTCCCTTCGGGGAGATGGTCCAAGTTTATTTAGTAAGAGTCAACGATAAGTGCAGGAGTGCAGACGTAAGTGCGTCGCTACCCTAGTTGAATATAATGTTTATATATTAAAAGGAATCATATTAACTTATAGACACGAACACAAATGTGGAACACACATCGATGCAGACGCATGCAGTGCCAGGTTGCCAATTCAATACAGCTCGCTGGATATACAGACAAAGGAAAGACAGACATTGATGACGATTTCTGGTGCAGTTCGGCACTTCGATGTCATTAGAAGACAAACTTTAGAATATTGATTTTAATGAAGTGAACTTGAAGACGAGATGTGATGCAGCAGGAAGTATGCGACGATTATGAGACCATCGGCCCTTGTTTTTTTCTGTAATATAAGTCTCCGCTACAAAAAATATAAAAATAATAATCTAATAAATAATAAAGCCATCGAAGCAATACTACCGCACCAGAAATCGACCGGTGTCAATCGTGAGAGTCAATGCGAATAGAAAGCTAGTAGCTCCACGACACTCTATCGGCGTTTAGAAAACGTGTCTAGCGTCTTGGATACGCTTGCTTGCACTAGGGACATTCTTGAAGGCGTTTTATTCAGTCTGACGAGCCGTGCACCAGCGGCGTAGTGGTGAGGACATTGAACAGAGGCCCACAGTCTTGCCTTCGGAAGATATGTAACGTATTAAGCGGTGTCTTACGCGAAAAAACTGCCGCGGGCAAGCAACTACAAATGAGGCTCTGGACGGTGCCACAGGAGCAGCGTTGCTTCATCCAGCGGGCACATGGAGTGGCGCGAGCTCTGAAGGAAGGGCTCCAACATGAGCCTACCAGGAAGATCACTCATAATTGCCCAAAGAAATGTTTTTTTTCTTTCTCTCTCGTAGGTGTGCCGGTCACATTTGCATTTAAACCGCGGAGCTGTTAATGCCGGTCGTTGGTAGTGATCCAGCAACAGAAAATTGGCGTCATCATGAACCTGCACGTGTTATGTGCTTCCTCATCTGGATATTTTGTTTCACTCACAAAACGCATGCGCCAATTTGTCCGGCGTGGGATGCAATAACCCTGATGGGCAGGAGGACATGTACAGAGAGACAGAGAGAAAAAGAAAGAAAGAAAAAAGAAAGAAAGAGACAGAAATTATTGGCAAACAAAATTGTTTAAGAAAGCAAGGGGAAAAACTGAAAGAGATACAAAGACAGAAATAAAGATAATCAAAGATGGAAATGGATAGCCATTTGATAATCGAGCGATACGTAATTTCTGAAAATTGCTTGCAAATGCCTTGACATGCATGCTAAAGCATATTGTAAGCCAATCCATAGGTAATCGATAATTGACCATTAGCCAATACATATGTGGTAGTTACCATTGCTCAGGTAAGCATAAAAGCACATAGTACAAAGCAAAAAGAGAGCTAATCAATACATTTCCACAACTTTGTCTTCACTACAGGGCACTGAGCAAAAACGCGCGATAAATTCCCGCCCCTGGATAACCTTACGATCCACTCCATATTCTTAAGGGTATCGCTCGTGTGTGTGTGTAGATGCGCGTACACTTCGTCTGGCCGCCATCTACTTCTCAACCCACTCCGCACAGCTGCGCAGGCGGAGCAAAAGCTATGACGTCAGCGTCGGCATGAAAGAGTGGCGCACTGGCAAGAAAGGGAAAAGTAAACAACAACAAGGAAGGCCGCCCATCTGCGCTGTTCCCTCAGGCTTGGCACCGCTAGTGCAAAGCGCTCCTAAGGTTTTTTTTTTTATGTACCGTGTTTCCATAATTGATGATGTCTCGATTTGGGGCTTCTCGGCGATGAGCCGTTTCTGACACGTCAATTTTATCTAGGTTATCGAGGCAGCCTTTCATTTCACGCTGCCACATTTCATCGTTGCCTGGATGTGAACGAATGACCGTCGTCGATGCAGGTAGCAACCGAAATTGAGCGCACTGAACATGTTCATGGCGGTCGAATTCCCAGCATGGAGCAAGGAAACAGAAATGGGCAATCGGTAATGTAAAAGAAAGAAAGAAAGAAAGAAAGAAAGAAGGAAAGAAAGAAAGAAAGAAAAAGAAAGAAAGAAAAGAAGAGAAGTATTCCTTGCCCCCATTTTCTCAAGGGGCAAGGACTTCTGAATGTCCTTGCAGCGGAAGCGGAGATATTAAAGTCGAGCTTGAACTTTCCTTATCCGTGTTTGCAGCATTGCGAAGCGCGTACGTGCCGCAGAAATAGGGAAGCTCCCTGCAAAGCATAGCCACGTATAGCATAATATAGCAAGGGGGGGGGGGGGGGGAGGTGATTCTTAAAAGGAAGAAGGAAATGAAAATGGAAATTGGGTGTGGAGTGCACGATAACTGTCTCTCAAGTGAGGACACCTCAACCGATACACTCACGGGGGATTGGGGATTAAAGGGACAGTGAGAGTGAAAAGAGTATGGTAAAAGAAGAAAAAGAAAGGTATGGGTGAAAAAAAAAAAAAAAACAGTGAGGGGGGGGGGGGGCAGGAGAACGGGCGTCCGAGTCACCGTGGTGAGCGGCTAGAAAATTCGTTCGACTAGGCCGGCATCCTCGAGAAAAGCTAGTAGGGCCGCAAGGGCTGATCGGCGACGGTGTACGTGGCCGGTGGGATGGAGCAAGTCCTGTAGGGTCGCACACGGCAGTCCGACGAGGCGGTACTTCATGGCGAGCCGCTTCCGCGCAGTGTTGAGAGACGGACAGTCAAACAATAGGTGGCACAGGGTTTCGATCGCGCCGCAATCGGTGCAGTTCGGTGCAGCGGCGCCGCGAAGACGATGCCTGCGTTCAGCGGGCCACACAGAACCGGTCCTCAGGGCAAGAAGAAGCGCGCGCTCGCGGCGAGTGAAACCAGTGGCTGGGATGGGAGGAGGGGGGTGTCCGGAGGCGACCCGTGCGTCAGGATGCTCGCGCACCAGCTCCCGGCGAAGGTTGTTGCGTGCCGAGTCGAACGAGCTGGCGTAATCCGTCAGCGAAGTCTCGGCGGAGTGTGCTCGTTTTGCGAGTTCGTCTGCAGCCTCGTTGCCCGCGATGCCGACGTGTGAAGGGAGCCACTGAAGGACCACATCACAGCCTCGTTCCTGGAGGGCCAGCAGGCTGAGAGCGGCACGCTGAGCAAGAAGGGGGCCTCGTTCCTCCCTCGCGAGCTGGCGGAGTGCAGGTTTCGAGTCGCAGAAGATTGCTGCGCTCGTGACGGCCGGCGAATTGCGCAGGAGGTCTGCAGCCAGCTGGAGCCCGACTAGCTCAGCTGTTGTTGAGGATGCACAGTATCGCAAGCGGCACTGTCGTTCCGAGCTGAGCTGAGGGGCTATGCAGGCGGCCGCGGCTGAGCGATCCTGCAGGACGGACCCATCGGTGAACACCTGCGTCCTCCCGGCCAGGTCCTCATACATCCGCGCCGCGGCCTCCTGAGCAATGGCACTGATGGGGGTGTGGCGTTTGGATCGAATGCCCGGCAGGTGCAGGTTCACTCGAAGGGGCACTCGACGGTGAGGGGGTGGCCAGCGCGAAAGGCGTGCGGGGTCGTCAGCCACAACACCGTCGTACACGTCGATAAGTTGGCCGACACGTGAGTTTGGCACAGCACGTAACCGCGAGAGGAGGGGACCTGCATCAGGCGCTCGGTGGAGACGCTGCAAGTGGCACAATGCGCGCAGGTCCGCCGTGAGCGACGCAGGCCACGCACGAGCCTCCGCGAGGGTCTCGGCCACACGAGAGCCACGAGGCATTCCGTGACACATGCGGATGACTCGGCGGTGGTCCTGGTCAATCAGTCGCCACTGTGGCGCCTGGAGCTTGCAGATCGGCAGTGCGTAGTGGATGGCAGACAGAGCCATCGCCTCGTAGATGGTGCAGGCGAAGGCAGCGGGGCAGCCGTTGCCGCCTGCGAGTAGTTGGCGCACGGCCGATTCCACGCGACGCGTCGTCTGTCGTACACGTCGCACCGCCGGGAACCATCGGAGGCGATTGTCTATCGTCAGGCCGAGGTAGCGGACGTTGCTACTCCAAACAATTGGTGCACCATCCAGCTGAAGGCACGGAAGACGTCGTCGGGCTTCAGCACGAGGGTGGACGACGAGGGCCTCGGTTTTCGGCGCCGAGATCGCGAGTCCGATGTTTCTCACGAAGGCGGCCACACATTGGAGGGCCTCCTGCATGCAAGCGCGCACCACCGAGCACTTTCGGGTCGGTCCACGCACATACAATGCGACGTCATCAGCGTACACCACTGCGCGAACAGGGAACACAGCCGTTTCTGGTAGGCACTTGACGAGCGGCGCGAGCACCAGATTAAACAAAAACGGGCTGAGGACGCTGCCTTGTGGGACGCCACAGCTGACAGATCGCGGCGCACTTGTCGCCCCGCCCACGCGCACAGTAAACGTTCGGTCAGTGAGGAAGGCCTGAACGTAGTTCAAGAGCTTGCCCTCAACACCTAGCGCGCGCACAGCACAGATGATAGACGAGTGGGGGAGCGAGTCGAATGCCGACTTTATGTCAAGGAGGAGTAGCATGGCCATTTCTCCATCGTGAAGGGCCTGCTCGAGGGTGCTCACGACTGCAGCAATGCAGTCGATGGTCGCGCGATGTGGCCGGAATCCACACTGCTCTGGTGGGAAAGCGTTGCGCACCTCCGCGATCCACTGTAGCCGGTAAAGAGCCATCTCCTCCATAGTTTTGCCCGCCACAGAAGTGAGAGAGATGGGCCTGTATGACGTCACCGATCGCGGCGGTTTGCCTTGTTTGAGGACAGGAATCACAGTCGCGGAACGCCATTCTTCCGGGAGGACAGCACTGGAGAAAACTCTGTTGAATGCATCCAACAAGAGTGGGCGCTGGGAGGCATCCAGGTTTCTCAACAGCTGATGAGTTATTTTGTCCGCTCCAGGGGCGCTGCGCTTGCGCTTTCTGAGGAGAACCCGTTCCAGTTCGTAGAGGGAGAAGTCCTCCTTGCAGAGAGAGCGAATGTCAGCTGAGGTGATGGGATCCACGGGAGGGAGCGGGGGTGCGGCGTTTGTCGTGACACCGCCAGCGCTCCCCGCTCTAGGAGGGGAAGGAGGCGCGAAAGAGGCGGCAAGCAGTTCAGCAAGCTCCCTTTCAGTGATGCCCTGCGCAACGGCTATGGCGAGCACTGGGTAGCGCGACACTTTCGGGTTTATCAGGACGCGCATGATGTGCCAGCCGCGGCGACGTCCTCGTGGATCACTCAGAGAGGAACAGACGCCCGTCCAGCTGCGGTCGCGTAGCCGCTGGGCGTGCCGCCGGCACACAGCGTCGAGTCGGTTGTACTCTGTCCATGCGCCGGGGCCCGAGGAGCGCAGCGCCCGCCGCTGTGCTCGCTGGCGAACTGCGCGGAGGTTGAGCAGCTTGATGTCGGGGCAGGGTGTGCCGGCGGGAACAACACAGCGCGTTGTGGCACGCTCAGCACAGTCCGCGATGCGCGAAAAGAAATCATCACTGCTCTGCACGCTCGCGCACAGGTCACGGAAAAGTGGCCACCGTACAACACTGTATTCACGAACAGCACCACGGCTGGGGTGGCACGGGAGGAGTGTGATCGGGTAGTGATCAGAACCAGCAGTGTCAGCGTGGCGTTTCCACTCGTAGGAGCAGCGTTCTGACACCAGCGCCAGGTCAATCACTGTCGAGGCCGCACTGCGACGGATGAAGGTGGGTTCTCCGGAGTTTAGTACGAGGAGTCCCACCGAACTGATCGCGTCGCATAGGTCCCTACCGCGCGCATCCGTGGTACGGCAACCCCAGCTGACGTGGTGCGCGTTGAAGTCTCCACACAGTACGTGGTCACGCGCAAGCACGGCGACAAGGCGCGGCACAAACGCGCAGCTGGCCGCGACGACTGGGCGCACATAAACACTCGCGACAGAAGTGTCCACGCCGTCCACACGGACCGTGGCAGCAACGCACTCACTCGTCGCACAGCATAGATGTTCTGTGGGGACAAGCGCATGAGCGAGTGTGTCACGAATGTACAAACCGGCGCGCGGCTTCCCGGGCGGGTGGGCGGTGTCACAGCACGGCGCATTATTGCACTCAGCGAGCGCACACTGCGTGGAGCTGCTGTAGCCGATGTAGCCGGGCAGCGTAACATCCTCCACGCGAACATACGTCTCCTGCAAAGCAAGGACGTCGTAGTCGCGCAGGGGAAGGATCGCTGCGAGCTCTGCTTGTCGGCGACGCAGTGAACGGCAGTTCCACTGCAGTATGCGTGGCCTAGACTCGTGTCGATCACTCGCCATCATTTGTTAACGCAAGGTGGGTGGCCAGCGCTGCAGCACAGAGCGGTGGCGACGGGGCA
>NC_051185.1:97771696-97793169 GCF_013339695.2 Rhipicephalus sanguineus | reverse complement strand
CTCCCAGGCAATACTCATGGGCTCACTTCATCGCTGCGACAAACCATCGAAGAGCAAGTCTCCGAGGCACTACCGCCCACGTACCAGCCACCGCCTGTAATCCGCGCCCCTCACCTACGCTGACGTCGCGAGAAGGCAGCCACATACGCTGCCACCCATCGCGGACACTGCTCCCCAAACACACGCATTTACGCAACGCGGGCGCCGGCAGGCCCGCACGTTCCTCTTTATCGCCGTCCTGCAACACCTTCCAATAACCCTTGGCGCACATCGGATAACCGGCCAATCTGCTACTACTGTTATCTACCCGGCCATGTTGAACGGTTCTGTCGCCGGCGCGTCCCTCGTCCAGGTACCATCGATGACAGCTACAGCTACGTCCGCCCAGAGCCACCACAGTCAATGCCTCCACACGCTACTTCAGACACCTCTTCATCGAACCGCCGCGCCTTCAACCCACGTCGATCGCCCTCCCCGCGGCGACGTTCGCTTTCACCTATGGTTCGTCGACCACCACCCGCCCAAACGGAAAACTGACCATCGCAGTTCCGGAGGCAAGAACTGCGCCGCTGTCGAACTCTACAAGGCCTCGTTCTCTACCTGCCAACGAAATTTCTGTGTACGTTGATGGTGTTGCCGTGCAAGCATTAGTCGATACTGGAGCTGCTGTATCTGTATTGAGTGAAGCAATGTGCCGCAAGTTAAAAAAATTACGATTCCGCTTTCTGGCGTCTCCCTGCGCACGGCAACCGCGGATCACGTAAAGCCTTCTATGACGTGCACGGCTCGGCTACTCATTCAGGACGTTTTCTATGTGGTCGAATTCGTTGTCTTTTCGCAGTGCTCGCACGACGTCATATTAGGCTGGGACTTCCTTTCCACACATCATGCCGTTGTTGACTGTGCCCATGCCAAGCTAGAATTATCAGCGATCGCCGAAGTCGATTCTTGCAAGTCTTCTTTTTCTCGTGTCCTCGTCGCCGCGGACACGGACATCCCACCTTTGTCTTCTGTTCTTGTGCCGATCTCATGCGACTGTGCTCCCTTCTCTAGCGCCATGTTCACGCCATCAGCAGACTTTGCCTCTCGGAAGAACTTCATTCTTCCCTTTGCTCTTCTCACGATCGTCGACTCTTGCGCAACAATTTATGTGACGAACCTGCTTTCGGTCCGCGCCACATTATTTCGCGGAGAATGTATAGGCCGACTTGAGGACATTGATTTTGTTTGCGCCAGTCAAATGCCCGATCGCACGACAAGCCTCCAGGTCGACAGTGTCAATTCCGTTACCACGTCCGACGCATCCTCCCTGGACGTCTTCCTTCCGTCAATTGATTCGGAACTTCCTGTTGCTCAACGGACCCAACTTTTGAAGCTCCTCGACCGCTTTCGGACGTCTTTCGACTACAAGCAACCCACTTTGGGCCGAACATCTGCAATCGTTCATCATATTGACACCGGCACCCATGCACCCCTGCGCCAGCGTCCATACCGGGTCTCTCACGCTGAACGCCGAGTTATTGACGACCAGGTGACCGATATGCTTAATCGTGGCGTCATACAGCCGTCCCACAGCCCTTGGGCCTCCCCTGTGGTGCTCGTTAAAAAGAAGGACGGTAGCATCCGATTCTGTGTGATTATAGGCGCCTTAACAAGATCACGCGCAAAGATGTTTATCCGCTCCCCAGAATCAACGACGCTCTCGACTGTTTGCAAGGGGCAGAGTTCTTTTCATCACTGGATCTTCGATCGGGTTACTGGCAGGTACCTATGGATGAAGCTGATCGCCCCAAAACTGCGTTTGTGACTCCCGACGGCTTGTACGAGTTTAACGTGATGCCGTTCGGCCTTTGCAACGCCCCTGCCACTTTCGAGCGTCTTATGGACAACACACTTCGAGGTCTCAAGTGGCAGACGTGCCTTGCTATCTGGACGACGTCGTCGTTTTTTTCAAAGGACTTCGATACCCATATTCTGCGCCTCGCAAGTGTCCTAGAATGCCTCACACATGCTGGGCTCCAACTGAATTTGAAAAAGTGCCATTTTGCCGCCCGGAAGCTCACCCATCTTGGGGCATGTTGTCAGCAAGGACGGTGTTCTACCCGACCCTGCGAAGCTCCGCGCCGTCGCCGAGTTCCCAAGCCGTCAACACTGAAAGAACTCCGGAGCTTCATAGGCCTATGCTCGTATTTTCGGCGATTCGTCCGTAATTTCGCATCCATAATGGCTCCTTTAACACGCCTACTTGCTGACAGCCAAGGGTGTCACGGCATGGTCTTCCGCTTGCGACGACGCATTCGCGAAATTACGTCATCTACTGACATCACCACCGATTCTTCGTCACTTTGACCCAGATGCCCCTACCGAAATCCACACGGATGCTAGTAGAGTCGGCCTTGGCGCTATTCTTGCTCAACGCAAGTCTGGCTTCGACGAGTACGTCGTTTCTTACGCCAGCCGCACTCTCACCAGAGCTGAAGAGAATTATTCGGTCACAGAAAAGGAATGTCTAGCCATCGTGTGGGCAATCACGAAATTTCGACCTTACGTATATGGCCGCCCATTTGATGTCGTGACTGATCACCACGCCCTCTGCTGGTTATCGTCACTCAAAGACCCATCTGGTCGTCTAGCTCGTTGGGCGTTACGTCTCCAAGACTACGACATCCGTGTCGTCTACAGGTCAGGCCGCCGACATTCAGATGCTGACGCTCTTTCCCGCTCTCCTCTTCCCCATGAATACGGAACTGCGTCTGTTTCCAGCTACGATTCTGCGTCACTTACATACGCTGACATGCCATCTGAGCAGCGCCAGGACCCTTGGATAGTCTCTATCATGGAGTTCCTGTCTCGGCCATCACCACCTACCGCCACTCGTTCGCTGCGACGCACAGCTCGACATTTCACCGTACGCGACGGGCTCCTGTACCGCCGCAACTACCTATCTGAGGGCCGCAAATGGCTGCTGGTGATTCCTCGCCAGCTACGGGCCGATATCTGCGCCTCCTTTCACGCGGATCCCCAGTGCGGCCACGCCGGCGTAATAAAAACGTATGCACGCCTCCGGCTGCGGTACTACTGGCGTGGAATGTACCGCTTTGTCCGACAGTACGTACGCTCGTGCTCCAAGTGTCAACGCCGGAAGAGCCCAGCGCACACAGCCACTGGACCACTACAGCCGTTGCCTTGTCCCTCCCGGCCCTTTGATCGCATCGGCATAGACCTGTATGGCCCCCTTCCCTACACACCTGACGGGAACCGCTGGGTGATTGTTGCTATTGATCACCTGACACGCTATGCTGAAACTGCAGCGCTGCCAGAGGCCACATCACGTGAAGTCGGCTTATTCATTCTTCAAAAACTCGTTCTTCGCCACGGCGCACCTCGCGAGCTACTCAGCGACCGCGGACGTACGTTCCTTTCTGAAGCCGTGCAAGCCCTCCTTCGTGAATGCAACGTTGTGCATCGGACAACCAGCGCGTACCATCCGCAAACCAACGGAATGACTGAGCGCTTTAACCGCACACTGGGTGACATGCTGTCCATGTACGTGTCCGCTGACCACACCAACTGGGACCGCATACTACCCTTTGTTACGTACGCCTACAATAGCGCCACTCAGTCTACGACAGGATTCTCTCCATTCTTCCTTCTTTACGGCCGTGAACCTTCCTCGTTTATGGATACCATTCTTCTGTACCGCCCGGACGCTTCAGAATCCACGACTTTATCTGAAGTCGCCAATTATGCCGAGGAATGCAGACAACTCGCGCGTTCTTTCACCGCCCAAGACCAAGCGCGCCAGAAGGACCGTCACGACGTAAACCTGCCTACTCCGTCATATTCGCCTGGAACGTTGGTGTGGCTTCGCGTTCCCTCCTCTGCTCCTGGCCTTTCCACAAAGCTACTGCCTAAGTACGAAGGCCCCTACCGCGTCCTACGTCAAACATCCCCAGTCAACTACATTATTGAGCCTGTTCAATCATCTACGGACCGCCGTCGTCGCGGGCGCGAAACTGTTCACGTCGATAGACTGAAGCCGCACTATGACCCACCAGTTGTACCTGTTCCTTAGGTCGCCAGGATGGCTCCTTTTCCGCGGGGGAGTGATTTGTAACATTGTAGGGCGCAGACAAGAACGCCAGCGAAAGAAGAAGACGAAGACGGTTGTTGTTGGTGCTCGCGCTTGCTCGGCTTGGACCGCTGATCGCTTCAGCTGCTAATCTTCTAATAAACACCTTACTGCCTCAACGTTAAACGCATACCATCAGAACATTCATGGTAGAACGTACTTACGTAATACATATAAGCTTGAATGGCAGGAATGTGCGTCGATCAAAGTTTTCTGTGGCACACTACTTCGGAAACAGTGCTTTACAAATCTTACATGGAAAAGTTAACTAAACACTGCCGACAACCGGATCTGCTGATGTGCCTGGAATGTCCCTACTTCACGCGATTTCCATGGAGAGGTTGGCTCCATGCACAGCTGTCTGAGTTTTCGGCTTCAAGATTACAGTATTCCCGATGCAGTAAAGTGCCAGTTAAACGGACTATTCACTTGTACGAACTTTTAGATGTGAAGCATCTTATAGCTGAGTTCAATCCGGTGGTGGTGGTGTGCGGCGTGACCACCCTTACTGCGCATGCGCAAACCCTCTCCACTTCCCTTTCCCATCTCCCTCCCACTTCCCCTTTCCCCTCTCCACTTCATCTCGCTCTTCCCCTCTCCCTCTCTCTTTCCCCTTTCCCCTCCCTTCTCCTCTACCCCTCTCCCCTTTCCCTGTCCCCTTTCGCCCTCACCTCTCCCCCTCTGAAACAACGTTTCTAGAACTACTTCAGTTTGAAAACTCGGCTCTGTTGCGCGGCCCCGCCGCGAGCGGAGGCGACGAGTGGCGCTGTAGTGGCGTCAGGCTTCAGCGAGGTGCGCCGGTGCGGCCGCTGCTATGGCTTCTACCGTATCGGCGCGCCGGATCAGAGGCGTCACTGCGTTGTATAGACGAACAGAGATTCCGGATTTTGTAATACGCAGCAAAAGTTGTTACACGTGTTACGCGTCCTCAATGCCGACATGTTTTGTGCCGGGCTGTACAGCGGCAAGAGGACAAACAAATGACCGCGGAACTTTTGGGCTCAGCGTGATCAGGCGGGATAAAAGGCTGCCAGACAAAACACACGTTAATGAACGAATGTGCTGTATAAGTGCTGCTGGTTGGGTCAGTTCTTCATACTAAACTTCAGAAAACCCGTGAAAACAGATGCAAACACTAAGTTAGGGCAAATATGGTGTTTTATCTTTGTACTTTTTCTTTGTACTTTGCTGAGAGCATGGTGCATGTGTTGGCTGTTTTGGTTGTTTCAGGCCATTGTAGTTTTCACGTATATGTCAGTTGTAAGTCTAGCGTGTGTGCGTCTTTTTTCGTTGGTTTTCTAAAGAATCATAAATAAGGAATTCATGAAAGCCAGGATCGAAATGCCTCAATTTTCAACGATACGAGAAACAGCGCGAAACACGGGACAGTGAAAGAGACAGACCAAGTGCTGTGTTAGGTACACAGCGCTTGGTTTTTTATAACAGCGCTTGGTCTGTCTCTTTCACTGTCCCGTGTTTCGCGCTGTTTCTCGTATCGTTGAACATGTACCAACCGGCCCAAATACGCACCTTAAAGCCTTAGTTTTCCTGAAAATCTTCAGACGTTGGTGTGTAATTGTAAATACTGAAGTAACCCGCAGACATTTGAATTAAACACGCGATTTAGGCGTATTTTTGACATGACCTGTTGTACTCTATAAATGTAGCACTTATCACTTTCATTAACTGATTTTTTGATAATAGTATTCAACTAATTCCCAAGCACCGAGTTCGGGAAAGCTGATTTATTGACAGCAGGGGTTTGGCGAGAAGTTAAATTTCCGGAAGGAGGGTGGGCATAGAAATACCGAACTCACCCCTGCCTGCGCCGCTGATTGCAGTCAAGGTACATGTAATAATTGCGGGAAATGTTTATTTATTGGTTTATGGGGTTTAACGTCCCAAATATATTCAGGTTATATGAGAGACGCCGTAGTGAAGCGCTCCGGATAATTTAATTCTACAACCTTGTGTTGCTTAACGGGCACCGGTATAGCACAGTACACGGGCACCTAGCATTTCGCTCGTATCGAAGTGCGAAGACCGCGACCATAATCGAACCTACGTCGTTTGGGTCAGCAGCCGAACAGCTTTAACCACCAGGAGCATAGCCAAATTTTTTGGGGGGGAGGAGGGGTTGAATCATACTTTATGTATGTTTGCGCGTGTATATATACACAAGTAAAACAGAAAAATTTCGGTGGTCCGAACCCCCTCCCCCCTCCCCCCTCCCCTGGCTACGCCAGTATTAACCACTGTTATCTCGGCGACTTCATTGAAGGGAAAGGTTGAAAATTCTAGGTCATAACGAAGAACGTACTTTACGTTAGGCATACTATGACAAGGAAAAAAATAGCAAAATTAGATGAAAGGTTGTCGTTTCAAAACAGTAAAAATATAATTAAGCTGGAACATAACGGTGCAATTCAATGTTTAATGCTTTAAAGAGAATAAAATTGTTTGAAAAAAAAACAGTAAGTGCACGAAAGTTTCAAAAGTATTTTTATGAAGGATTAAATTATACGCAACATTCGGCACTTAAGTGCGAATTATGTCGTGTGAGCTGAGGACAGAATCGTACATGTTAAGGCCATTCTCGATCTCAGATGATCGCGGCCGGTCGGAACGTAGCTCATATCGAGCGCGACTGGCTCCTTTCCGCAATTTGCACGAGTGAGTCGGTCATGACCGAAAGATTTGACCCTGTTCACACTTTATCGCGATCAAATTTTATCGAGTGACACATCAATAACTTTTTGTATCAGGAGCTTGCGAGACTGAAATTTTACAAACGTGTCCTACAATTACGGTGGCTACTGCTTTATATTGATATGAATAACGATAATGTACAGCGGCCTTTCGTGGTATTCTTGCCGTTCCTTGGGCACTTCACATAAGCAGTAATACGAATTGCATTACAACCTGTAATTGGGCAAGGCGAAGGCTGTCAGAGGAGGGACAGAAGGAAGGGATTCCCTCGCGAGCCTCCAACGAAATTATGCAATGACCTATTTTTTACCAAATACCTACGAAAACATTTACAGACTCTTCTGGTATGTAGTCAGGCAAAAAAGGTTTGTGAAATCAGCTCTACTGGTATTTCAATATTGCACTTAGCCAGTAAGTAACGCTAATGTCTGTAGCAATGAACATGACGAGAGTAGCAGCGACGGCCGTGCTCACGGTGCCTGCTGTCATTCGCGTAACACAGAACACGTGCAGACCCGGTCTCAAATATTGCTGCAGACAGTCGTGCTTTTAACACGATTACCTAAACGGAAAAGTCGTTTTCGTAACTCTGTTGATAAGTCATTCAATATTCGCGAGCACAATCGCAGCTGTCCGCAGCCTTCACTCGCGCATCGCCGTCTGCTACGTAGAGCCTGTTGCTGCAGTAGCGCCACCTGCACCGGAAGTAGCGCCACCTGCGCCGCTTTCAGAGTACGGTGGAGGCGGGGAGTTTGACAACTGAAGCAAGTTCTATAAAGGTTGCTCTGAAACGCGGGCTCTGCATGCCGAAACACTGCTTCGCATCGCCTCATGGGCTCCTTTAGCGGGACATGGTGTGATTTTTTTTAAATCCCCCGCCGAAGCACCATCGGGCCCAACGCTAACGCACTTCACTTTAACGAAATTAGTGCAGAGTGCTTTTAAGTTCTGCGAACATATTTTATGACACCACCCAATGCCTCTCACGTCATATGTATGAGGGTTTGTCCGAAAGACTGAGTACAGGGGCGCTTTGTGTTTTGAGGACTATGTTACCTGTGACTCTCGCGTTGAGAATGCGCCACTCCGTCAACAGAAGTGATTGTACCGAAGGTCCTACCTCACGAAGAAGAAGGTGAGGAGGAAGAAGTAACCATCGTAGAGAAAGCACCGAGAATTTCAACTAAAAAGCACTGGTGTCCCTGGAAAACAATGACGTCGATCGCTGCCCAGCAGAGTGTTGTGCCGGAGAAGGCTTTTCAGAGCTGGAACACAGTGACTCAATTCATGACCATTGCAGCACCAAACTCTCAAGTGCAGCAAAAAATTACTACATTCTTCAAAACGTGCTAAATAAGCAGAAAGTCGCATTCAGATATTCAGCATTGCAAATAAAAAGTTTCCAAATTTCATTTCAACAGCTGATGTTTTCTTTAGTCCTGATGACAAGTTGCAACATGGCTCTTTTACTTCAGCGTACTATCCCTTCTACGAAATTTCTCCTGGGATCCCTCGAAGTTCGTTCAAATAAAGTTGCGCTGTGGTAGAGTACGTGTGATGAGTGAAGTGCGTGTTTTGTGAAGTGCGCGATTCCAACTAGTGTGTCATTTGAAAAGTGCGCGAGTGCACCGGCGCAAGGAAGACGACGACGACGACCGATTGTGTGTACGCGCACTTTCGCGGCGTATTCGGCGAAGAAGACGAGGGGCAGACGAGGCGCGTGGATTTTCAACCAATGAGAGGCCCCCACGCTGGTTTGGAAGAAGCCCGGAGGAAGAACGGGGCAGACGTGGCCGGGACGCGACGGAGGCAAGCAGGCGACCAGGGCGAGGGGGTGGCGGCTGAGCCCCTGAGGCAAGGCCGCTGCGGGCTCCCACATGGCCATGTACCCGAGCGTCAACCATCGTCTGGCGTTGGCCAGGCTGTTCTTCGTCTGGCGTTTGCCAGGCTCGTCCAGTCTCCGGTTCCACGTCCCAGCGTCGGAGGACGAACGCTGAAGGGGCGCTGACCCTGGTTCTCCCGACTCTACCTTCGACCGAGCGACGCTTGGACCTCAGGTCTACACTGACTGCGTCTCGCCTCATCAACCCTCGACGTCTGCACGAGTGCCGCTACTGAACGGTGACCGTCGCTTCTCGCATATGCTGAATTTATGTACTCTTAACATTTCGAGGTTGTTTGGTTAGTTCAGCTAATTTCTCCTCTCACTTGCATGCTTTGTTTGTTTTTTCTCCTATTTCTTTCTTTTTATCTAGTTTATTAAAATATATTCAGTTGTTTTTCTTCTATGCAAAAACGGTATCGTGTCCCCTTTATCGATGTCGGTTTTGACATCGGCTTACATTCACACGAACCTACACGAGAGCTTATTGGTTATTTAACAGCCTGGTGACAGTACGTTGTACCCTATATCGCCAACCGCTTTATTGCGAAAGACATAGATACCTCATCAAACGCGAATAGGGCCAGTAGGCGGCATGAACATGAGGGAGAGAAAAACTAATCAGTTCATGACGTTACCTAATGGCGTTATTATGACGTCAAAGGCCACCAAAACTGATGTCATTATAAGATCACATAACGTGGGCTCACATGATAACGTCATCACATAGGATCGTAGCTTGGTCAAAGGCAGGCCGATCCCAGAGGCCTTACAAAGTCAAGTGCAGAAAGCCTGCAATGCATCCAATTTCGGAGCCAGTCCAGAACCATGTTCGGGGCAGGAAGCTGCTTTCGGAGAGAGGAGGGTGGCCATCTATAAAATCATCTGGGAAGAAAAAAAGATGGCTTTTGCTTTCGAGTCATCTTAGGCGAATGCATAAGGGACAGTGTGAATTTTCTAATCGCACTAATTAGCGACCTGTGCAATGTTTTAGGGCCGCTGCATGCACCTGTGCCATTGCAGGGGAGACCATACCCAATCTAGTTCGCTTTTTCTTTTGTCAACATGTCTCCCAATGAAGTTCTATATGTCGCATGTCAGGACTCACCAAAAATTGTAAAATGTCTTTCTCAAGTGAAGCTTCTGTGAGTTACACATTTCAGTGTCGGCGGCATAGTTTGCGAAAAAGTTGGCCCCGGCGAGCGTTCAGACATGCGAATGTACAAAACATAGTCGTCGATAGCTGAATACAACATAAGTGCATACGGCTTGAGAAGTGTACACCAGCGAGCAAAAGTATTCGGACCATTGTCGTCGTCCGTATACCTTTGCCGTCTGCGCCGTCTAGTGGCGAGCCGTCGGCTGTCAAGAGAATTTCTTTTACAGATTCTGTCAGACTAACGTTCTCGACAGCGATTCCGTCAATGCAATGCTCTGGACAGCAGACTACTTGCGACTAGACGGCGTAGAAAGCGATTTCGGCTTGCGCTTCCGTGGTCCGTATTACTTTCGCTCACGGGGGTACATTCCTACGAAAACTTAGCAGACCCCCATACTGTGCTAATCAATGCTGTATGCATAGGCGTGCGCAGGGTTCCGTATTAGGGGGCGAGCAGTCTCATCGCAATGACCCCCCTAATCCCCCCCCCCCCCTTGGACGAGTGCGAAAGGAAACAAGCTCTGCAGTGGACACAAAATTTAAAAATGAAGCAATGACGTGCTTCCCTAACGGCCTGCCATAGGTACTTGGCATTACGGGGGTAAAATGGGAAGTAACAGCATTTGGAATGTAAGATTCGGCCGACATTATCATCCTAAACCTTCATGGCCATAGCACTGCACTTTAAGAAGTGAAGGGACAGGTATGCCTGAGTGAAGGTATGGTGCAAAGTTCGAGCCCCCGCTCAGATGATCAGAGGGGGCGGCCGCCCGCCTTGTGCGCACGCCTATGATTGCACGAACCAATCTGCGTAGAGCTAGCTGAGCCGCAATCAACTTTTCGGCGGCATTAGCGTAAGAGAGCCCGCCCCTGTTCACGTGTTTCCAGGGCAGAAATAAAGTTGAATAATTAACATTTCAATCACTTGGGCTGAGGCGCATATTTTCCTTGAATTTTAGCCGCTTGGTTCGCATGACATGTCTACTTTGCACGAATTTCAGGGCTAGAACAATTTAGATATATCGGTTCAGAAATAGTGCTACAAAAAATTGGGGGACGCTTAAAGGGACACTTAAGAGCTAAATGATTTTTCTCATATTAGTGAAGTACCCTTTCACGACACCAAAAAGTCCACGCTTGCTGCGAGAAGACGCCTAGTAAGCGAGAAAACGCGCAAAAAGGAAATGTGGGTGGCGACTCCACCTTCAAGTTTTCACACCATTCGCCGTGACGTCATATGTTCTGACGGCGCCTACTAGAGACTAGGTAGTTCCTAATCGGTAAAAATGAAGTACATGGTCCTCTGAGGGGACCATTAACTTAAAATACCAAGTTTGGGGCAATTTTGTTGAGCCAGTGGCGCCAAAATACGATAAGTACACTTTGAAATCCGTGACGTCACGCGAGAAAAATTCGGCGCGAAATTTAACCATGAAACTTTGAACTTGGTTTTCTCCTGCATTATTGAAGCTGTGACGGTGAAATTAACGATATTACAGTTCTCAGAGCACGATTTAGCGATCGAAACCGATACATTGTTTCTCTTTTGTGTCTCTTTAAGCTTCGCCTTTAAGAGTTAAACGCGACCGCGGTATCCAGCGCCATCCTCATCGCGCTCTGTTTGGCTTGTCATTATGTTCAGTCGCCCGAGCTCGCTCACACACGCGCGTACACACACACACACACACACACACACACACACACACACACACACACACACACACACACGCACGCACACACGCACGCACGCACGCACGCACGCACACACACACACATACACACGCGACATACCTATAGTAAAGGTAAAGGTTTCCGCCCTTTTAACAGCACTTTGATGACAACTGTGTACCTACTGCGTGTGTGTAAGAGAATGCGTGCACTAATGTGTATGCTCTTTGTAATGCGTGGCATGCTTTAAACCAGCAGCAATTACGTGCGTGATACTTTTTCGACATAGAGAGAGTGAGACGACATAGTTTCCTGGGTTTTGGTGTAAGAATGTCCGATGAAATTTCTAAGCCCTCCATGAAGTGGCCGTCAGGTATTCTCTGTCGGTCCCTACGTGGGAGACGCCAGCTACTCGCTAAGTGCGTCCTGCAGGACATGAATAAAGTTTTTCCAATCCAATACAGGTGCCCACTATAAAACCAGTGACTGTAATATATAGGTGCGCAGTCAAATGAACAAACTTAAGCATGCAAAAGGGCTTCATGTTAAGGAAATAAAGGAATGTAGTTTGCTCCCATTGCCTTAAAGGGACCGACAACCGGTCACAACGTGTGATTACATCCTGGTAAAAATGAAAAGACAGTGAACTATAGTGAGATTCCAGCATCCTTTTAGACTTATGAATAGGATTTATATGTTTAAATTATGTCTAAAAATAACAAAAACTAGAGTCACTAGAAAAATTTCAGAGTATCGCATCTGTTTTCCGCGCGCCGCCGGCGACGCGATTGGCTTACTCGCATCACGTGACCTCTCGCCGCCATATCCCTTCCAAGCGCTTTGGGTGCAGGCGCGTCGAATGCAGAGCGCGGCCGGACATTTAGCAGTGCCATGGTCCCTAGCAGTACTTCGTCGCTTTTTTAAATGCGTCTTGCAGATGCCAGAGAGTAGCTCACCAGTACCCGAACGTTGCTGGTGAGCTACTCTGGGAATTTCGCATATTTTTGCATTCCGTGTGGGAAATACTAAAGTCAAAGGGAGTCGTTGTACGTGGCTGCATAGTTGACCGCGGAATGAATTCACCCTCCTCGAAGAACACTCGTTTCTGCAGTGAACTACACAAATTTTGCTGGAAAAGCTCTCATGCAACAGGCTACTTCACCTTTTCTGTTCCTATGTTCAGCGCTATTGAAAACTACATGCATACCTTTCTATTTGCTGGGCTGTTTGTATCTCGATCTGTTGAATAGATTGTGCATGCATTTCGAGTTATAAGCGTGTCACGCACGAGAGCGAAATAGAAGACTTGTTAAAATAATAACTGGTTACTGTATACCTTGAAAGCAATTATCGCATGATCATTTGCCACTGCGTCAAGCTGAAGCGTGGAACTCTGTTGATAAACTTGGTATAAGGCAATTTTATTAAGCGTATTTTTTTTAAATGAATGATGCTAATGCTGCATTGCGCCTAGCGTACCCTTACAATACTGTTTAGTGGGTGAGAAATGGTCACAGCAAAAATAAAATGGGCTTATCCTCTCACGCATTGAGGGAATCGATTTCATGCGAGCCCTAGATCTATATACATACTGTGTTGCAGTAGCATGCGCGTTAAAGCTTTTCGGGATGTGCTATTTCTGATCAAAATAACCTAAAGCACTGCACCGAGGAATTTTTAACAAGAGTGCATTACGAAAAAAAAAGTTGAAATTAAAAGCAGTGCAGAAACCGAACCCCAGCCGTTTACGCGCTGGCAACGCCAAAAAAAAGAAAACACTTTGTCGGAACAGAGCAAAATATTTGCAAATGCACTGCAACGTCCTAAGGAGACAAAAAATAGCAAATGAAACAACTGAGTAGTGACGTCAATCAATTTTGATGGCCTGTTTTCTAAGTATCTGTTGGGAAATGACAACTTATTCGCAAAATAAGATGCACCTTACCTACCGCACGCCGATTCACCCATGCGTTCGGCTGCTGGCGTTCTGAACCGAGATAAATACTTCACGCACAACTTCCACTTACCGTACACACACCACTTCTATTACAGATAACATCCAGCTGAACAGCAAGGATGGTGTGCAAGTAAGTTATGCGTCAGGGATTAGTCGAAGGACGCAATGCTGAATGTTCTCGATGTTCGATAATGTTCCAAATGCGCTATGAAGTGAACCTAAAAACCGACTGCAAAGCTAGCGCATACAGTCAACATTCACCAAGTGTCGAAGTAAATGGCATCTCGCACGGTCATTACGCTAATGCAACTATGTCTACAGCTCCGGACCTTGCGAACACACCCGGCCGTGAAACGAAAAAGAGACCGATGAAGCCACGAAGAGAGTTCGCGAGCACATGGCAACATTCGCCGCACGTTTCATTAACTACACCGCTTACCGCGCAGTCAATTCAGACTGTCGATGACTCGAATCACTTCTGATATCCTTTTGAAGAAACACACACACACATATTCCAGTTACGCCGAGCGTAACACGGCATCGAGGCGAAAAGATCGGTCACTTCTCAACACACGCTACCAACGCGCCGGGCGGTCCGGAAGGGAAATGGCCGCCGCCGCTCAATGTTGCCCGCATGCAGCCTACCTTTGCGGTATTCTGAAATTTTCCAGTGACTCTAACAAAAAACGCCAGGCCTGCGCTGAAACCGCAGCACAGTCACAGGGAAAGCTGGAAGAGCGGCGTTTCTAGAGCCGGATAAGTTCTCTTGGGGCTACAATACAAGTACACTAGAAAGGTACCCACTACGCCATAAATCACAATTTTTGTGAAGTTGGGAAGCACCTACTAAGCCATTATTCGCCATTCTGCGGAGAAGCGAGACACCAGCTACACGTCTGTAAGGCATTATGTGCACTTTGTTGACGCGACGACTGATGACGATGAAGAATTATGGCTCAGCCCTTTGTAATGGGTTGGAATCTTTAAACGGTCCACCAGTTATGTAATTTGCATTGGGTGACGCCCGGGCGATATTTCCCTCTCCCGTCATGCTGCATACCATACGTTGATGTGGGAGTAAGACGTGGGTGGGGGGGGGGGGGGGCGAAGAACTTTACTGACACCCCGAGGAAGTGGATCATGCGCTTATGGGATTCCTTGGCAACCAATTCAAGTGCACTTGCGAGGAACCCACTACGCTATAAATCATTGTAATTTTTGAGAAGTATGGCAGCAGGCACTGTGCCATTTTTCGTCACTCACGGAGAACCGTGGTACCTGCTAAACGCATGTAAGGCATTATGCGCACATTGTTGATGCTGTGCCTGATGACGATGAAGAAATATGACAGACCCCTTTGTAATGGGTTGGAAGCAATCAACAACCTACTCGTTGCGCAATTCGCATTGTGTGACGCCTGGTTACAGAACTCGCGTTGTGCGACGCTTGGTGCATATTTTACTCTTCTACCACGCTAGATTGCATATCCTTATCTGGTTCCTTCCCGATATGAAGCCTGTATAGGACCTTTTTGCAAAGCAGTTTCAAGCACCGGCATGGCTCAGAGGTTGAATACTGGGCTCCCACGCAGAGGGCCCAGGTTCGAACCTCGTTCCATCCTGCAATTTTTTTCTTATTTAGTTTTTTCTTATTTCGAGCGATACTGGTTACGGACACCGGCGGCGGCGGCGGCGGACAACTACGGCGCCAAAAACGGCCGGTGAAATGATCTCATAACAGCTTTCGCTGTAAAACCGGTATGTGGCGCCGCCTAGCGGAAGAGCCTTGAAGCAGGATTATGAAGATGGTCACATTGCTGTACGTACTCTGATGCTGTCATGTGCGCCATAATTGGTCCTCAATGTTAGATTATGTATATTATTATCTATCCCCGATTCCTGCTGGGATCCTAATTTTCATTCTTTCTATTCGTCGGGTCAACGCTGCCGATCTCGGATTTTCTTAACGCTCTCTCATTTAAATTACCAATGTCTGTTCTCGCCGTTCTTGGGTAGATATAAACGGTCAATCACCTGTGGCACATACCAGTACGCAGCGACCCGTGGTAAACGGGTATGTGCCACACGTGTCTGGAGGAAAGGGTTTGACGACGTACGCGACAGGATTTTCGCGTTATTCATGTCACGACCCGACAGTTATATTCGTGAAATCTTCTTACCCTCCCATGCCAATTTTGGTCCACACGAACTCAAGAAGGCGATCATGAGAGCGTCCAGACGTAGGCGGCAAGATAGATAGATAGATACGTAGATAGAAACGCTCAAAGCGGCAAAGGTTCGCTAAGAAATGCTGCGCATTTGATATCGTAGTCAGTACTGGGACAAATATACTACCATACGCTTTTATTATGGCGGAGGGGATGCCATCTGGGCCACATGATAAGGATGGTTTTAAGTGCTTAATGTATTCGCTGATAAGATTTTCATCCAGCGACAAAGCACTGGATGAGCTAACTGCCTTGGGCTGTTGTCTGATATCAGTGCTAGAGTCTGAGGCCTTATAAACGGATGAGAAATGCATGGCAAAACAGTCAGCGACGGCATGCACTTCTGCCCCATTTGAGTCCAGTAGTCAGAAGGACTCTCCGCTTTTGCTAGACCGTTTACGTACATACTTCCAAAACTCAGCCGGCCTGTCAGAGGCGTTTTTTTCTAAGAATTCAATATACGAACTATGATCCTGTTTATATAGGCGTTTAGAGAGAGTTCGAAAGAACCTGTACTCTTCCTTCCACTCGCTGAATAGAGAACATTTAGATTTCCTGTGTGCGTGATCTTTATGCTTCAGTGCACTGATAAGTTCAGATGAGAACCACTGGGGATATTTACGTTGTTTAGGTGTATATGGGGGAATAAAATTACGCATGCTGCTCAGTACAAGCTCCGTAAACCGATCAACCTGGTCATCAACATTTGGTTTGTGAGTAACCTGTGACCACTCAACGGTGGACAAGTGTTGATAGAGGCCCGCGTAATCACCTCACTTGAAGGCAAATCTTGGAGATCTGTTTACGTAACTGCTGAAGCTCGTTGTTTCGGCTGATGCGGATAATCTTACGTTAAGTGGTGGGTGGAATTTGTCAGGACTTACAAGAGAGATGTCGGAGCGGGAAACTTCAAGGGGTTAATAATAATAATAATAATAATAATAATAATAATAATAATAATAATAATAATAATAATAATAATAATAATAATAAAAGTATCACTGCTTTAACTGACTTGGCGTGTTAAACACTATGGGACAGCGAAGCTGTGGAGCGCAGCGGGTTTGAGTGCCAAGCAAAGCAAAGCTATGACGTCTTCAGTAGCGCCGCATCGCCTGCAGCTGCACATTGGCCTCTCCCACGCCCGATTCCGGCCTACCACCTGCGCCGCTGCTCCTCATCTCCGCTGCTCAGTCCTTCCTTCTCTCCGCTTGACCACCTGCATGACTCCCACCTCCTACTTGCCCTTCCTCTTGCACTCGCCTTCGCCGTACTATGCCATACCCTCACTCCTCCTCACCCCGATTTCTGACGTGGCCGTCGCGGTCGCACGCGTTTTTCTAGCTCCTCAGTTTTTCATTTTCTCCTTTTATTTTTTGTTTAATTTTTCATCCACAGTTATGATCCCCTTACCCCCTTCTCTATCGTTTGATTTACTTATCTATTCTCCTCTCCCGCGTCCAGCCCTCATTGGGGATTAAGTAGGGCGATGTAGGTTCGCCTAACCTTTTTATTTTTTTTTTTTGATCGGCCTTTTCTTTTATATCATGTTTTTTTATTACGCCCCACCAGCCGATTCCCTCCCTGTCCCTCGACACTCCTTGTGATGGACGACAACTTTCCGCCAAGCTCCCTGTCGGATATCACCATGAGCTGTAGCTCTAGGCGCTCTCGAGCGTTTGAACTTCTTCTTCGGGAGGCAAACAACCTCCTCCGGCAAGATGACGCCAAAAAATCGCTGTCACCTCGCCGCCGTCCTCGCAAGGTTCGCAAGAGTCTTGCTCAGCCACGCAGGTACAAACGACCCGCCACTGTTGTGCCAGGCTCCACAAACCAGGCGCCCGAACCGCCATCCAGCCCCGGCCCCTTCAACTCCACGGGCGCCGTTCCCTCCACAGTCGAGAAAGACGCTGCTGCCATCTTGGCTCGTCCTCCCTCCCAAGTCGGCCATTTTAACGCCGAGGCAGATTCCAGCGAGCAAGTCACGGTGGATCAGGAGGGTAACGACCGCATTGGCATTCCAGAGGGGAACCAGGAGGGACAATGCCCCTTGTCAAACAAGAACCCTCCCCCTCCCATCGCAGGAGGGAGCGAGGAAATCACTGCCTCATCAGCTTCGTGGAATGAAGCCACACGAGCGCCCATCAGGCCCCTTTCCCCCTTTGCTGACGTCACGGAGGAAGCACAGCTGACTCCAGGGAACCCAGCTCCCGCTCACACGTGCACAGCAAGGTCAGGCGAGCCATTGCCCATTCTTGAGGGAAAGGAGCCCCTGAATGGCGTGCCCTCCTCCCCACTCCCTCGCGCCAGCCGCGTGCTGGGACAGCTGACGGCTGAAGATTTCCCCGCCCTCTCCCCCACTGGAGCCCCGAGCGCTACAGAGCTTTGCGCACCAAGTGTTCCCATCAACACCGGGCGTCGGTCTCAGCGTGCTGAGAAGCCCGCTGCCAGCGACCCACGCCCCCGGCCCCCACGGCACACAAGCCCCGGCACCCAGCTGGAGACGGTACTCTACAGACCGGTTGTGAGGAGAGAAACTTTCCGAACAGCCACACAGGAAGCCATCTCCTCCTGTTTGGCTCCTCTGGAGGGCGTCAGTCGCGTCCGCGTAAATTTCGGTCGCAACGTCGTCGCGGTCGACGTCACCGCCGGAACTCCACTCGACCCCCTGCTCGCTGTGGCTGACATCTGCGGCATTGCTGTGCGCGCGAAGCAGGCGTCGACGAACACCTGCAGCGGCGTCATCTATAACGTCGACCCCGCGCTAGACGAGGATTCCATCCGCGCCAACATCGCGTCACGATTGCCTGTCCTTCAGTGCTCTCGCTCTGGTCGCCACGTTATTGTGCGCTTCGCCGGCAACAAGGCTCCCCCTGATGTGGAACTTTTCAAACAGCGCCGGCCCGTGCGTGCTCGCCGTCCACGACCAACCCAGTGTGAGCTCTGCGGACGCTATGGGCACACGGACGTAACGTGCACGTCTGAGCGGCGATGTGTGCGTTGTGGCGGACCGCACTCCCTCGGTGAGTGCACCGCGAAGAAGGCGAGGTGCTTCTATTGTGGCGCAGCTCACCCTGCTACCGAGCCCCGCTGCCCTCGTTGGCAGGAAGAGCGGCGCTTGTTGGAAGTGCGCGCCGAATCGTCGCTCCCAATCTCGCGCCGTGAGGCGCTCGCTATCGCGCGTGGACAGAATACAGGAGACCCAGCAACACCCGGCTCTACCACCATGTCCCGTGCCCACCCCCTGGTTTGCGAGAACTTTTCGTACGCGGCGGCCGCTGGTCTTCCGTCTGCAAAGAGCTCACAAACCGCCACAGACAAGAGAAACTCTGTGATCGCTGTGCTCTCGGCAGCGCTGACAGCCGCTATGGATTTTCTCCCTCTCGGCTGCCCCGTTCGCCCGCTCTGTGCTGCAGCGCTGGCCACCCACCTTGCGTTAACAAATGATGGCGAGTGATCGACACGAGTCTAGGCCACGCATACTGCAGTGGAACTGCCGTTCACTGCGTCGCCGACAAGCAGAGCTCGCAGCGATCCTTCCCCTGCGCGACTACGACGTCCTTGCTTTGCAGGAGACGTATGTTCGCGTGGAGGATGTTACGCTGCCCGGCTACATCGGCTACAGCAGCTCCACGCAGTGTGCGCTCGCTGAGTGCAATAATGCGCCGTGCTGTGACACCGCCCACCCGCCCGGGAAGCCGCGCGCCGGTTTGTACATTCGTGACACACTCGCTCATGCGCTTGTCCCCACAGAACATCTATGCTGTGCGACGAGTGAGTGCGTTGCTGCCACGGTCCGTGTGGACGGCGTGGACACTTCTGTCGCGAGTGTTATGTGCGCCCAGTCGTCGCGGCCAGCTGCGCGTTTGTGCCGCGCCTTGTCGCCGTGCTTGCGCGTGACCACGTACTGTGTGGAGACTTCAACGCGCACCACGTCAGCTGGGGTTGCCGTACCACGGATGCGCGCGGTAGGGACCTATGCGACGCGATCAGTTCGGTGGGACTCCTCGTACTAAACTCCGGAGAACCCACCTTCATCCGTCGCAGTGCGGCCTCGACAGTGATTGACCTGGCGCTGGTGTCAGAACGCTGCTCCTACGAGTGGAAACGCCACGCTGACACTGCTGGTTCTGATCACTACCCGATCACACTCCTCCCGTGCCACCCCAGCCGTGGTGCTGTTCGTGAATACAGTGTTGTACGGTGGCCACTTTTCCGTGACCTGTGCGCGAGCGTGCAGAGCAGTGATGATTTCTTTTCGCGCATCGCGGACTGTGCTGAGCGTGCCACAACGCGCTGTGTTGTTCCCGCCGGCACACCCTGCCCCGACATCAAGCTGCTCAACCTCCGCGCAGTTCGCCAGCGAGCACAGCGGCGGGCGCTGCGCTCCTCGGGCCCCGGCGCATGGACAGAGTACAACCGACTCGACGCTGTGTGCCGGCGGCACGCCCAGCGGCTACGCGACCGCAGCTGGACGGGCGTCTGTTCCTCTCTGAGTGATCCACGAGGACGTCGCCGCGGCTGGCACATCATGCGCGTCCTGATAAACCCGAAAGTGTCGCGCTACCCAGTGCTCGCCATAGCCGTTGCGCAGGGCATCACTGAAAGGGAGCTTGCTGAACTGCTTGCCGCCTCTTTCGCGCCTCCTTCCCCTCCTAGAGCGGGGAGCGCTGGCGGTGTCACGACAAACGCCGCACCCCCGCTCCCTCCCGTGGATCCCATCACCTCAGCTGACATTCGCTCTCTCTGCAAGGAGGACTTCTCCCTCTACGAACTGGAACGGGTTCTCCTCAGAAAGCGCAAGCGCAGCGCCCCTGGAGCGGACAAATAACTCATCAGCTGTTGAGAAACCTGGATGCCTCCCAGCGCCCACTCTTGTTGGATGCATTCAACAGAGTTTTCTCCAGTGCTGTCCTCCCGGAAGAATGGCGTTCCGCGACTGTGATTCCTGTCCTCAAACAAGGCAAACCGCCGCGATCGGTGACGTCATACAGGCCCATCTCTCTCACTTCTGTGGCGGGCAAAACTATGGAGGAGATGGCTCTTTACCGGCTACAGTGGATCGCGGAGGTGCGCACGCTTTCCCACCAGAGCAGTGTGGATTCCGGCCACATCGCGCGACCATCGACTGCATTGCTGCAGTCGTGAGCACCCTCGAGCAGGCCCTTCACGATGGAGAAATGGCCATGCTACTCCTCCTTGACATAAAGTCGGCATTCGACTCGCTCCCCACTCGTCTATCATCTGTGCTGTGCGCGCGCTAGGTGTTGAGGGCAAGCTCTTGAACTACGTTCAGGCCTTCCTCACTGACCGAACGTTTACTGTGCGCGTGGGCGGGGCGACAAGTGCGCCGCGATCTGTCAGCTGTGGCGTCCCACAAGGCAGCGTCCTCAGCCCGTTTTTGTTTAATCTGGTGCTCGCGCCGCTCGTCAAGTGCCTACCAGAAACGGCTGTGTTCCCTGTTCGCGCAGTGGTGTACGCTGATGACGTCGCATTGTATGTGCGTGGACCGACCCGAAAGTGCTCGGTGGTGCGCGCTTGCATGCAGGAGGCCCTCCAATGTGTGGCCGCCTTCGTGAGAAACATCGGACTCGCGATCTCGGCGCCGAAAACCGAGGCCCTCGTCGTCCACCCTCGTGCTGAAGCCCGACGACGTCTTCCGTGCCTTCAGCTGGATGGTGCACCAATTGTTTGGAGTAGCAACGTCCGCTACCTCGGCCTGACGTATGACACTCGCCT